>NC_068320.1:26706548-26769509 GCF_025860055.1 Xyrauchen texanus | reverse complement strand
TGTGCTAAAATAGTCTAAATGTTTAGTTTTAAAAACAATTTTAAGCTGGTTATGTCTATTTTGATGTTTCTGCGCAAGTTCAGCAGACAGTGTTCGGGTTTGTTCCGATCAGAGCATGTGAGCGGAGAGCGCATTTCTGAATATTCCGCTCTGCTCGCTCATTCTGCAGGGTCGCTCGCTCAACCCAGAATGGCCTGCTGGTTCGAACTTCGAAGATATGTGGAATAAGGCCTCCGACTATTTTTTTCCCCCCTCGTCGACTAAGCCATTTAGTGGACAAATCGCCTCTTTATATTAATTTAATTAGGCTACTAGGGCAGGCTATAGGCTATGGAAGCTTGTTTCCGCCATAGAATAGCCTAAAACATTTTAAAAGATAATTGCGACTTTTTATCTTGCAATTCTGACTTTATTTCTCAGAATTGCGAGATAAAAAATCAGAAATTCGTGAACTAAAGTCGCAATTGCTTTTTTTTTTACACATAGTTTATATCTCACAATTCTTCTGACTTTGTAACACGCACTTTATATCATGCAATTCTGCCTTTATATCTCCCAATTGCGTAGGCCTATTATAAAGTCAGAATTGCGAGATATATAAACATGCAATTATGTGAAAAAAGCCAGAATTTCAAGCTATATTTCTCGCACTTTATATCACGCAATTTTGACTTTATAGCTAACCTGCAATTGCCACTTTATATCACGTAATTCTGAGATAAAAAGTCAGAATTGTGAGATTAAAAAATCGCAATTACATTTTTGATTTTTCACTCTGTGGCGGAAACGCTCCAGTTCTCGTGCAATGCAAGTGATCGTGCCGGCGCCTTATTACATTGTCTGCTATATATTTGCTTCTTATTTATTAAATACAGGCAATTGGTTGATAAAACATTGATCAAAATTAAGATACAATTTAATACAAAACGAAAAAACTCAATTAAGTGGTCAGAATAATGTTTTACCCACTCCATGTATCCAGAAATATTGCGCATCTCATGATGTAGCCTCTCTCTCTCATGCTGCATGCTCACTTTCATAATCAACATTGATTAAATTAAAAATCATAATGACGTCACATATTTGACCGTTACAGTAGCATGCCCTTTCCTACTGCTCTGATAAATAATTTGATTTGCAATGAATGAATATTCTTCTCATACTCTCTCTTCTTCCCTTTCCTTCACCTTTGGCAATCTTTTAAGCCTGTCTGTTAGCGCAAAAATATGAGTGTCTTTTACTCAGTTGTTACTCAGTTGTTATTTTTTAGCCTGATTATTTTTTGGCTTCTGAAATGTTTTTTGTTGTTGTTGTTTTTCTGCAATGCAGATAACTTTGTTCTGATATTGTGATATTGTATAGGTTACATTTTAATACATCTTCTCTGTATAATAAGTAAGTCTGTAGTTAATGAAATCGAAAATAAATAAATGGACAGATGACGTTGTTAATGAACAAGTTCTGTTCCCGAGTATTGATTGAAACTGTCGGGCAGTGTTGTTGATCTGTAATGTAGTAGCCTATTGTTGAAAACTTAAAACAATTAATAAGAATTGTGAAATATTCGGCCTCATGTTATACGAGCAGAACTAAACTATGTTTTGGGGAAATATTACATTCCTGACCTCTTTTACAGTCTAAATATAGGCTATTATAGTTTAGATAATTTTTTATAATATCCCATGAGTCCTAATAAATGCAATTTCAACTATTTCTGAAGTGCTTATTTTATAAAGAACACCGCTTTTTCTTTTATCGGGAAACGCAGCCCAGGTATGATGCGTAATGGAGATTCCAAAGCGCTCTTCTTTGGTCAGAACAAAGGAGAGCGATCGCGGATAGGTCCGTCCTGACTCTATATGCACCGAAACTTTTTAACAATGCAACAAAATATTTCAAGAGCATCAAGCTATTAAAATCTATATTATGTATAGCCTACGTAGGCCTACAGATAATATAGCAGTATATTAGTCAGTAACTTTTATTAGGTTAAACAGTGATTGGATAACGTTTTTAATTTAACGTTTTTAATTTAAGGCCCACCCACAATTGGTCTGGCCCATCCAAACCTGAAATCCTGGCGCCGTGCCTGGATTGAGGTAGGCCAACCACCCTGATATGATGTCGACGATGCCGAGATTCCAAGTCACTTACTTTCGCAAGTAGCTTGGTATTGCTGTCACTTAATTTGACACAAGTTTGCTTCCAGTGTTGCCAAGCGTGAATCTTGTTGAGTTGCATTTTTCTCGAGTTCGCCGATCGTCTCTGAATGCGCTGCAACAGTATCATGAATTCGATCCAGTTTATGCTGAAGCTTTGCAAACGTTTCTTTAAAGTCCAGTGTTAATGCTTCTCGGTTTTCTTCGAGAAGTTTGGCGATGGACGCCAAAGTCAGAGCCCCGCAATCTTCAACAGATGCTGGGTCAGGGGCATCTGGTTTACTTTTAGAGGGTCTAGGCGTGTTTGAGCGTTTGGTATAATGGTCAGGTAATTTAGGTCGTAGGTAGTAATGTTCAGATCAAATTATATGTTCTTAGAAGAAGTTTGACTGCATAATTGCTGGTGGTATTGAGACACCAAGTATATCGTGCAACTACACGTCGGCCATCTTCCATCTGATCAACATCAGACAGGAACTAGAACACAATGGTAGTTAGACACAAACTAATCACATTAAATACGGTGCAAACAATTATGGCAGGACAGGAAACAGGAGGACACAATAAAGTCCTTATTGGAACAAGTCAGTTCACTTGGTGGTCAACTCCTCAGACAGCTATTTTCTAAGCATATAAATACAGCTACTAACTATTATGTTTCAATAATATATTTCATATCAGTATTTCAAACTGACAAATAAATTAAACTAAACAGGTGATGCTTCTATCAAAAAGATGGTTATCTTGATTTCCAGTCCTACAGCTGCCATACATTGTGATTTCTCAAAATTCATTCAAAAATACAAATATACAGAAACAGTGACCCCCAGTGGTCACTACAGCACATTACAGGCAGGTGCTGTTAAACTTCTCCAGACTCTCTATTGGGGCTTTTCCACTGCACGGTATAACTCGACTCACTCAGTTCGGTTTTGGGGGTTTTCCACTGTGGATAGTACCTGGCACCTGATACTTTTTTAGTACCACCTCGGTCGAGGTTCCAAGCGAGCCGAGTCGATACTAAATGTGACGTCAAAATCCTGCAGATCACTGATTGGTCAGGAAGAATCGGCACTACCGGCGTCACTGAATTTTCAACACGCGACATGAACCCGCTAGTTTTAAAGTTAGCAACAGCGATAGCAGTATCATTTGTTCATGCGACTTACGAATTGTGAAAAAGAAATGGCTGTGAGCAAAACCACACCGTGGTCAATAAACGAGGTACAGACGGTCCACGAAACGAAAACGTCTTTCAGGAAGTGTCTCAGCTGTTGGCCGCACACGGCTACCACCCGACCTACCAACAGTTTAGGGAAAAGTTAAAAAACTTAAGTGACTACAGAACCATCAAGGAAAAGTGGAAGTGGTTCGACCAAATGGACGCTAATCTAAACCGGCGAGCAATGGGAGGGAGAATGCCCTGAACTCTCCACGAATGGAGGATGGTACGTTTTGTTACGTTAACTCTATGTTCTGCCTGAAAGCTTCACTTTATTCTAAAACAAACAGGCCAATTTAACTGTTACACTTGTGTAAAATCAGCATGCAACAACTGTTTATGCAGCACAATGAGCTAGTAGCTAACAGCTAGCGGTCATGTTATTGTTTTGGTATGTTTGTGTCATGCTTAAGATGATGTCATGGCAGTAGAGGAGACACAACTATGACGATCAGTTTATAATCACACCCATGTTGATGTGGTACTAAACTGCAGTGGAAAAGTGCCATTTCATCATCTCTGTCAGGGGTGTTGACCCCCCAAAATAATCAAAACAAGCAAGTGCAACCCCCAATAATTATTAGCAATACAACCCCCATGTTCATGCCAAACCTACACCAATGATCTCTGTTGTGTTCCTCACATGTGTGGCCTTTTTATAATTAAATTGTTATTTAAAACACATCTCTAGTTTGGTTAGATCATAAGGAATAAGGTTAATTATGATGGTGCTGCCATACAGAAATATGAAACAGCATGTCATAAATTCAGGACTTCTGGATTAACAATAGAGCTGTTCAGTTTGTACATCAAAAACCCAGAAGAGAATTTGCATTTGAGCCATTTGTTCTTCTGGATTTTCCTTTGTTGATGACAAGTTGCTGGATAATAACCCTAAAGGCCCACGTGTACTTTGTTTTTGCACAATCCGTTGCCATTATGAGTTCACTTTTCTGATAGGCCAGCACATGTGCAGACGACACACACAGACTAGGACCATGTGCACGAGTCAAGGCTAAAGTATAATAAGTGCATCGACGTTGCTGATTACTCCGTGCACAGAATACATGATGCATATTTCATCATCAGCACATGCCGCCTAGATTTCCTTGACTAGATGTTCTTCTTCTGTGCTTGTCATCTGCGCATGCGCTGGCGAAAGTGTCACAAAGCACTTGTAGTGCGCATGCAGCAAACATGTTCCTATTCGTTTGCGGTCAGTAAAGTATTCTCAGAAAGGTCTTCCTGGTATGCTTTTCACACATACATCACTACCAACATCCTGAATTTGTTGTTTAAATAATGGTTTAAGATGCCGTAGTTAAAACACAGAAGACACTCTTCAACTTTCTGCTCCGAGAACTCCTAAAACCCCTAGAAGAGTGATGTGAATTTCACCAACAAGAGGACCTATTGAAACTACATTGAGTTTACATTGAGGTGTATTACAAATGCTAAAAGAGTACTGTCTCTTTAAGAACAGATGAGGAGTGTCTTTACCACATCTGTGCTGTGTTTAATTAATCTGACTGTAATTAAGAGAATCTAACAAATAAACAAAAATGGATTGTGTGGATCTCAACTTTAAAAGATAATTCAATCTAAATGAAAATTGGCCCCGGGACCTTTGCTCTGCCTCCAGTCTTCACTGGTCTTAACAGCTTGAACTATTTCTGACATTTGTGAGTAAAACAGGAAGTTGTAATAAATATAATATCAGTGAAGACGTTTGTCATGTTCACACTCAAACATCATCAGTGATACAGAAGAACACTTGATCTCTCAGGAAAAACTCTGTTGAAAATATTTCTTTAAACTTTCAACAGTTTTCTCTGGTAAGTCATTTGATATTTTCAGATGTTTTTACGTCACTTCGAGGTTCTGAACATCTTCTGAACACAGAGAAGGAAGTCCTTGATCATTCTAAGATATAATAAATAATATAAA
This sequence comes from Xyrauchen texanus, assembly GCF_025860055.1. NCBI lineage: Eukaryota > Metazoa > Chordata > Actinopteri > Cypriniformes > Catostomidae > Xyrauchen > Xyrauchen texanus. The sequence continues at coordinate 26,764,181 of NC_068320.1, read as the reverse complement.
TCAGTTTCTTTAAGGGGTGCTAAACCTAAATCAGGTTACCTGATAGTGAGTCAAAATGTCGTTCTTGTCTTCGAATGTTCTCCATTTAATATTTTACTCCTGCACAGTCGAAAGAACTTCTGAGGAAACTGAACAACAACTTACAGACATGAAAATAACTGCTTGAATTTCCACTTGAACTGTAATTGTAAAACACGACCTGTGTGTTTGTTCATTTGTATTTTCTACTGGAAGGTTGAACGAACATTAAAGATGGAAACAGCTGTGAAGATCATTCTCATTGGTTGTCTGATAAAAGGTTGTTTCATTCTTATTATTGGCTGAATTTATGATTTGAAAAGCATGATTTGATCTTTGTGGGAGTTTAAAGAGTAATTAACACTTATCTCTTTGTGTTTTAGATTATGAATATGTGTTTATGTAATACCAGCATTTTCAAATCAAACCTATTCTGCGTGTGAACTACATTACAGTAAACTGATCTTCATTCATGTTATTAATGCATATTTTATATATGTTTGTGTTTTGTGTTGTGTAGATGTTTTGTGTGACTTCAGTATCAATCTGCCAGAGAGGATAGAAGCTCTAGAAGGATCCTGTGTTTTCATACCCTGCACTTTTGATATCGGCCAATATTATCAATATTATCAATATGACCTCACTGATGCAACACGAATATGGAAAAAATATGTATATTATTATTCAGATTATGTAGTGTTTGACTCCAGAAGTCCCAGTACAGGAAATCTCAAAGGGGAAATTTTTGGCAAACCAGCAGACAAAAACTGCACCACCCGCTTTGATGATGTCAGACTGTATGACAGCGGTGAATATTACTTCAGAATTGAAGGCAGAAATAATCTGAGATATAGCTATAATAATGAAAAAGTTGACATTAATGTCACAGGTGAGTGTCGTATTGTTATCTACAGTATATTAGACTGTATACTGTATGCAGAAGTGTTATATTGCACTAAACAGTGACTCTAAAAAGAGTTTAATAACATCCAATAAAGTTAAGACATAGAGATTGATCATGTTGATGAATCAATTGAATGACTATAGATTTAAATGAAGCATCAAAGCTGAATTTGGAGACATTATTTACTGCAAAGTAACTTACTGTAATTGTATTCTGCACAAAAATGCTCAGATCATTCTGGATGACACTATTGATATAGTTTGATTTGAAATGAAAAGTGAATCTGAACCTGTATAAGAGCAATTCAGTTTTATTAATGGATGTAATATTGATATAATTTCACTTGTGTTTCAGCGTCTCCATCTAAACCCACAGTGCAGTTGAATGCTGATCAGAAGAAGGTGATGGAGGACAGTTCTGTGAGTCTGCGCTGCTCTGCTAACATCTACTGCCCCTTTAATCCACCAACTCTCACATGGAGCTCCTCCTCTAACACACTCATCCTCAATGACCAGCAACATCAGGACCAAACGAAACTCATCTCTGATCTGAACTTCAATATAACTCATCTTCATCATGGAGTCAATTTCACCTGCACTATAAAATACCAGCTGAAGGACCAGATCAAAACAGAACAGGCGTCCCGTACACTACATGTTCAGTGTAAGACAGGAATATTTGTTCTGTACTGATATTCCTCAGACATTCTGGTTCGGGTTTGTTCTAAACTCGAGATCGATTAAACAGTAAATGTTCTAACAATGTGTCAATGAGAGATTCGACAAAACTAAATAAATACTGGGACAATTAATTCAGCTCGAAACACTTAATGTGAAACTCTTTTCAAACTTATAATAGTGTCACAAAACATTTACAGAGAAACAAACGCTCAAATCTAAACTTACCTCAAACTTTAACTCTGTTCTTCTGCTGCCTTGCAGTCAGTGTTGTTTTCTTCTGGAAATACAAATGTCGCCTTGTTCAAGTACAAATCATATCACTTTAAATAATATTGTAGACTGAATTCGTTTTTTCTCCCTCAGATTCCCCTAAAAACACATCAGTGACTGTAAATCCGTCTGGTTCTGTGTTGGAGGGTCGTTCAGTGACGCTGACCTGCATCAGTGATGGAAACCCAGATGTGAGTTACAGCTGGTACAGAGACACTGAAGAACACCTGAAACACCTGCAGACTGGACAAAATCTCACCATCAGTAAAACCGACCTGACACACAGTGGCCGATACTACTGTACAGCTCAGAATCAATACGGCACCCAAAACTCATCTGTACTGCTGGACATTCAGTGTGAGTACTAATAATCAGTATTTGTAATTAGTTACTCATTAATTAGTGGTGTGTGCTAAAGCTCATTTTCAGGGTTAGTTACTTGAACAACCCCATAACCCAATATTAAACTTGAGCATGTAATTCGTCTTTCACTGCCAGGAACTGAAAAATCATACTCAAGTAAAAGTACTGTTACTTCCCAAAAAAATGTAGTGCGAGTAGAGTAAAAGTAGCTGTCCTAAAAACTACTCAAGAGGAAAAGAGTAGCTCATTTAAAAGTACTCGTGAGTATTGAGTACAGAGTTGCAAAACATATGCCTTAAATATTGATCTGTTTCTCACCCACACCTGTCATATCAATTCTGAAGTCATGGATTAAACCACTGGAGTTGTATGTATTACTTTTATGCTGATTTTATGTGCTTTTTGGATTATCAACATTTTGGCACCCCTTCACTTACACTGAATGGACCTACAGAGCTGAAATATTCTTCTAAAAATCTTAATTTGTGTCCTGAAGAAAGAAAGTCATAGACAGATGGCATAAGGGTGAGTAAATAATGAGAGAATTTTCATTTTGGTGTGTATAAGTGTATTTGACACATTAGCACTCAAACATTAATCAATCAAACAACACGCAGCTACAGATGTCAGGAAATAAAAATATATATTTCATCTAGATCAACCAACCAGTGGTGCTATTGCGATTGATGTAATGAACACCCCTGTTCTAGATGTACAATATAGGCTAAATATAGAAAACTACTTTTTTGATCGAGGACATCTCACTTCTTCCCGATAAACATCTAGATCATTTTATTGCCCAGTCCTATTGATAACATTGCCTTAATCACTCACATCAGCCCAATCATTTCAGTGATAGTTCAATTACAGGCTACGTTATAGACACACAGAATCTAGTAAACAGAAATATGAAATTTACCTCGATATGTTTCTTCAAATTAGAGGCAGGATTAATGCCGATATCTGGCTTGAGCAAGTTAAACTCACATGACATGATCTGGAAACTGGCCTTTTTCACTGTGAAATGACCTTCCAGGTGTTGAACTTGTGCTTGAGGCATCCTCCACATCCATAACAGTTGGCGCCAATACTGCAACTGCCGTTCAAGATTATTACGTGTGATTTGATTTGACGGGAGTCACAAGACTCTCCCTAGACCATTTTTCTTTTTTGACCTGATATATTAAAGGATAGGATTGTTCCAATGATGATAATGCAAAGAGTGTTGGTGATTTGGTTCCTCTTTTGTGAACTCTCTTGTGACTGAGTAAGATGCTGCAGTGTTTTAAAATGGCAGATTTCTATATAAAACCAGTTCGAAACAGCATTGAAATGTGTTGTGAATGTGGCTGTACATTTAGAGGAATGAACAGTATCTGCAACTCACAAAAGTGTATATGGTTCCTCATTTTCAACTTCAGCAGACTATTTTGGTCTCATATTTTTTTTTTCCTGTTAATGAATTATTCTTATCTGAGGCTTGAACACATTCTTTTGTTCACCCAAAGTGAGAAGTACAGAAACACATCAGCAGTTTTTCAAACTGTACACCCGTTTTATTCTTCTTAGATTCCCCTAAAAACACATCAGTGACTGTAAATCCGTCTGGTTCTGTGTTGGAGGGTCGTTCAGTGACGCTGACCTGCATCAGTGATGGAAACCCAGATGTGAGTTACAGCTGGTACAGAGACACTGAAGAACACCTGAAACACCTGCAGACTGGACAAAATCTCACCATCAGTAAAACCGACCCGACACACAGTGGCCGATACTACTGTACAGCTCAGAATCAATATGGAGAACAAAACTCAAGCAGTGTCATTTTGAATGTTACTTGTAAGTCCTGAAAAGTAACTTTATCTGAGGAGACCACGAGGATACACCATTTTCATAACGTTAATGATCATTCTCTCTTTCAGATGCACCTAAAATCTCCACCTCCTCCTGTAGACGAAGTGATGTAATCGTGTGTGTCTGTGAGGTTCGTGGAAATCCGTCTCCTACACTGGAGTGGCGTCTGTCTGGACGTCCCATTATTAACTCTACGGTGACGCCCATCAGTGAAGAGCAATTTAAGAACCAAAGCTTGAGGAGCATCCTCACCATCCGTCAATCACTCAAAGACACGCCCACTCCACAGTGTGTCAGCACTAACACTCATGGCACTGCCAGCCAACAGGTTCACCTGCTTTTAACTCCACAGGATCCTCGAGGTTAGTTCAGAGTTTCACTGATTGATCTATATCAAGCTACACAAAACAATATCATTATCTGATTCTCATAGGAGAGAAAAATAATGCATGAGATCACTTTAACCCTCCTATGGACTGCTGGATCAGGATTACTTTTGCTTATTTAATAAAAATGGTTTTCTTTTATCTGAGTGGAACAAGACTTGGTGACTTTTCCTCCACTTGCCATCTGAACACACACAAATAACATTGAAAGTGATTCGATAAGTCTAAATGGTCTAAAAAAAGAAGCACCTTTTGTCTTCATGGTCAAAATTGACCGACAATTGAAAATGAATGGCAATGACCATAACACAGAGCTAATTTTCTAAATCTGTCAAATACAATCAATAAATCAGACACAATTCAGAAAAAACACACAGAAATTAAAGGGTGAGCCAATAAAACATCCAGAGTGCAAAACATAGACACACACACACACACACACACACACACACACACACACAAAATGAACTGGTGAGACTATAACACAGAGCAATTTGTTTTTACATTTGTCAAATAAAAGCGATAAATCAGAAACAATGCTAAACACAACACTAGTATCGGTCTCTGCTGAATTAAAATGGGCGTTTTCCAATCTGTGGGCATTTTCAAACTGGGATGGAAATTTCTAAACTGTCCAATGAAAGAAGTGAATCTGAATGATTTAAAAATGCCCACTGATAAGGAAAAGCCCTTTTTGTCCTGCAGAGACACAAGTTTAAGAAAAGACTGCAGAGGGCGAGTTGGAGCATATAAACCTGTAGAAGTGAATTGAAGAGGGTGCGGTTCCATTGGCTGTCCTGAAGAACAGAGAATTTGATACGGGCAGCTACAGGTAGCCAGTGAAGTGAAATCAAGAGTGGGGTGACATGAGCCCTTTTTGGCAGATTGAAGACCAGATGCGCTGCTGCATTCTAGACCATCAGCATTGGCTTAATTGTGTTAGCTGAGAGGCCAGCCATCAAAGCATTACAATAGTCCAGTCTTGAAATTACCAGTTTAGACCAGGGTCTGTGCAGCATATTCAGACAGACAAGGTCTGATTTTCCTGATGTTGTAGAGTGCAAATCTTCAAGACTGGGCGGTTGATGAGATGTGGGTGGTAAAATTAAGCTGTCATCTACCACCACTCCCAGGTTCTGAGCTGTTCTGTGTTAGTGTAGTTGAACCAAGATGAATAGTGAGGTTGTGGTCAATAGATGGATTGGCTGGAATCACGAGGAGTTCGGTCTTGTCAAGGTTAAGCTGAAGATGGTGTTTCTTCATCCATGCCGAAATGTCTAAGAGGCAGACAGAGATACGAGCTGAGACAGTACAACAGGTAGAGCTGCGTGTCATCTGCGTAGTAGTGATAGGAAAAGCCATGTGCTTCAATGATCGGTCTGAGGGATGTTGTGTATACTGAGAAGAGGAGGGGTCCAAGCACTGATCCTTGAGGAACACCAGTGGTCAGCTAGTGTGATTTGGACACCTCTCCTCTCCAGGAGATCTTAAAAGATCTGTCAATGAGGTATGACTCAACCCATCCAAGCGCAGTTCCTATGATGCCCAGGTCAGAGAGGGTGGACAGGAGAATCTGGTGGTTCATTGTGTTGAAAGCAGCAGACAATCAAGGAGGATGTTCATTTTTTATGCATTTATTGTTGTTCATTATGAGGTTACCCCATGTGATTCTACCCTCCCTACCAAACAGGCCAAATTGGTTGCTTAGGAGATCTGGCTGGAGTCCCTCAGCACGCCCTCCGATTCGAGTCTCCATTAAATGTTACACAACTGTGATTATTTCTATAATTACGTATGGAATCTAAAATAAGCGCTGTGACCTATACAGTATATATTTAAACTGGAATGCCTACATCATGAACAGAGCCGTATCAAGACAGTGTGGTGCCCCTGGGCACTATACCTCAAAAGGCCCCCCCAATCAGACAAGACATAATCAAGGTGATTTCTCAAATGTAATTTCCTAACTTGTCCAACTACATACATGTAGGCATATGAGCAGTGAGCACTATATTCAAATGTCTCAATTTATTAATACTACCATTAAAACACATTTGATTTTTAATCAATGTAGAATGTGTAACTTAAAAATAAACAGATTTGTGTGTGTGTGTGTTTTGTTGGGTGACAGTTGTAGGTTACAGTTTGACAAGAGTTTAGAGTGTGACAAAAGCACTTTGTTGTGTTTTATTGCGAGTGTACACGAATATAAGTAAACACTTTGCAGTTTGAATGATGTCCTGTATGAACAAAATGACGGAGTATGTTTTTATGTTTGATCGCGCCCACGGCTCTCTCTCTCTCTCACACACACACACACACAGTTCGATCGCGCCCCCGCCTCTCTCTCTTGCTCTCTCTCTCCACTGATCTATATAATGACATTCTATAATAGATCAGTGTCTCTCTCACACACACACAGTTCGATCGCGCGCGCACACAAACACACACACCTACACACACACACACACACTCCAGCATTGCAATCTTGATCAGACTGTTCATTATGCGAAATAGAGCGATATGTATCGCCATTTAGTTTTATTTATTTTTATACCGTGTATTCTCCGTGTAAATTCGTGCACCGAGACGTGACGCCCGTACAGTTTCGGTTCAATACGAATAACTTACATGTACCGTCCCACCCCTAATATTTACCTTCATTAATGTCCTCTTCCTCACCCGAGTCTTCCTCGCTCCTGTCTCCCCCAAGGACAAGGAGAATATCCTCATTCGCCTGGCGGTCATCGCCGATGCCCTGACTAACATTAGCAGCTGCTGCATCTCCCCCGCTAGCAGAGCCGGCGGTGTCAGACTTAGTGCTGCTGGTGTCTGCAATTCCAGTGTTCTCCCAAAAAACTAGTGATCTAACAAAAAAATTTTCGATCCCTGGAACATTTTTTATTGTAGCTAAACGTCTAGCGTCCTTCTCTTTCTTTAATCTTCTTTTTGCGAAACCACTCAATTGCCGTCTGTCCATTTTGGATTTTGATTCATTTTCTGTAGCCGTTAAAAAAATGACACATTTGCGCATACTTGTTGTGGACCAACTCAACTCAACTGGTCATGTAATCTTCATTTATTTATAATTTATTATTATTATTATTATTATTGTTAAATTAGTGTTCATAAACAAGTTATGTATGGTCTTTCAAGAATTTCAAGTTAATAATATAACAATTTACGAAAAATATTTTTAAAGCTTGTGTCATGTGGTGCCCCCCTAGTGGTTGTGAATGGTTGGTGCCCCTGGGCACTGGCCCAAGTGCCCTTATGGATAATCCGGCTCTGATCATGAATCTTCATAATTTATACTGATTTTTCATTTGTTAATTCTGTTTTTCAGCCTCCATCAATCCTCCAACCAGTTATTTCTGTCTACGTCCCGATCACAATTAAAGTTTCCAGGTGATCACATCTGTCTCTGGACGGAGGTGATGGATTAATATTCCACTGGACATTAAAATCCTCCTCAATATTTAATACATTTATATCCTGTATCCAAAATAATCTTTTTAAGTCTGTGTAAACTGTTATATTATGTTGTTTCAATGTTTTTTACATTTCATGTTTTTTTGTATCTTTTGATGTATTATGTTGGTTGGAAATCTTTTTGCAGCTCTTTGATCAATATTTGTTGTTTTTAAATGTGCTTTATAAATAAATTTGACTGGAGTATTAAATTCAAGAACCAATTCTGTCAATACCTTTTTAAGAGACAGAACAGTAAACACTATTATTAAACAACAACAACATTAAAAGGGACTCCAGCATATCTAGAGACCAGACACCATTTATCTGAAAACTATTTTCAAAGTCAATCAAAAACACTAGCGGTCACTGAAACCAAATAAACTAAATGGAAACTAAATAAATATGAAGCAAAGACTCACCATAGAAACTATCTCACATGCAGAACATCAGACAGGAACTAGAACACAATGGTAGTTAGACACAAACTAATCACACTAAATAAGCTGCAAACAATTATGGCAGGACAGGAAACAGGAGGACACAATAAAGTGCTTATTGGAACAAGTCAGTTCACTTGGTGGTCAACTCCTCAGACAGCTATTTTCTAAGCATATAAATACAGCTACTAACTATTATGTTTCAATAATATATTTCATATCAGTATTTCAAACTGACAAATAAATTAAACTAAACAGGTGATGCTTCTATCAAAAAGATGGTTATCTTGATTTCCAGTCCTACAGCTGCCATACATTGTGATTTCTCAAAATTCATTCAAAAATACAAATATACAGAAACAGTGACCCCCAGTGGTCACTACAGTACATTACAGGCAGGTGCTGTTAAACTACTCCAGACTCTCTATTGGGGCTTTTCCACTGCACTGTACAACTCGACTCACTCAGTTCGGTTTTTGGGGGTTTTCCACTGTGGATTGTACCTGGTACCTGATACTTTTTTTAGTACCACCTCGGTCGAGGTTCCAAGCGAGCCGAGCCGACACTAAATGTGATGTAAAATCCTGCAGATCACTGATTGGTCAGGAAGAATCGGCACTACCGGCATCACTGAATTTTCAACACGCGACATGAACCCGCTATTTCTAAAGTTAGCAACAGTGATAGCAGTATCATTTCTTCATGCGACTTACGAATTGTGAAAAAAGAAATGGCTGTGCGCAAAACCACACCGTGGTCAATAAACGAGGTACAGACGGTCCACGAAACGAAAACGTCTTTCAGGAAGTGTCTCAGCTGTCGGCCGCACACGGCTACCACCGGACCTACCAACAGTTTAGGGAAAAGTTAAAAAACTTAAGTGACTACAGAACCATCAAGGAAAAGTGGAAGTGGTTCGACCAAATGGACACTATCTAGACCGGCGAGCAATGGGAGGGAGAATGCCTTGAACTCTCCACGAAGGAGGATGGTACGTTTTGTTACGTTAACTCTATGTTCTGCTTGAAAGCTTCACTTTATTCTAAAACAAACAGGCCAATTTAACTGTTACACTTGTGTAAAATCAGCATGCAACAACTGTTTATGCAGCACAATGAGCTAGTAGCTAACAGCTAGCGGTCATGTTATTGTTTTGGTATGTTTGTGTCATGCTTAAGATGATATCACGGCAGTAGAGGAGACGCAACTATGACGATCAGTTTATATTCCCACCCATGTTGATGTGGTACTAAACAGAAGTGGAAAAGTGCCATTTCATCATCTCTGTCAGGGGTGTTGACCCCCCAAATAATCAAAACAAGCAAGTGCAACCCCCCAATAATTATTAGCAATACAACCCCCATGTTCAAGTCAAACCTACACCAATGATCTCTGTTGTGTTCCTCACATGTGTGGCCTTTTTAAAATAAAATGTTATTTAAAACACATCTCTAGTTTGGTTAGATCATAAGGAATAAGGTTAATTATGATGGTGCTGCAATACAGAAATATGAAACAGCATGTCATAAATTCAGGACTTCTGGATTAACAATAGAGCTGTTCAGTTTGTACATCAAAAACCCAGAAGAGAATTTGCATTTGAGCCATTTGTTCTTCTGGATTTTCCTTTGTTGATGACAAGTTGCTGGATAATAACCCTAAAGGCCCACGTGTACTTTGTTTTTGCACAATCCGTTGCCATTATGAGTTCACTTTTCTGATAGGCCAGCACATGTGCAGACGACACACACAGACTAGGACCATGTGCACGAGTCAAGGCTAAAGTATAATAAGTGCATCGACGTTGCTGATTACTCCGTGCACAGAATACATGATGCATATTTCATCATCAGCACATGCCGCCTAGATTTCCTTGACTAGATGTTCTTCTTCTGTGCTTGTCATCTGCGCATGCGCTGGCGAAAGTGTCACAAAGCACTTGTAGTGCGCATGCAGCAAACATGTTCCTATTCGTTTGCGGTCAGTAAAGTATTCTCAGAAAGGTCTTCCTGGTATGCTTTTCACACCCACATCACTACCAACATCCTGAATTTGTTGTTTAAATAATGGTTTAAGATGCCGTAGTTAAAACACAGAAGACACTCTGCAACTTTCTGCTCCGAGAACTCCTAAAACCCCTAGAAGAGTGATGTGAATTTCACCAACAAGAGGACCTATTGAAACTACATTGAGTTTACATTGAGGTGTATTACAAATGCTAAAAGAGTACTGTCTCTTTAAGAACAGATGAGGAGTGTCTTTACCACATCTGTGCTGTGTTTAATTAATCTGACTGTAATTAAGACAATCTAACAAATAAACAAAAATGGATCGTGTGGATCTCAACTTCAAAATATAATTCAATCTAAATGAAAATTGGCCCCGGGACCTTTGCTCTGCCTCCAGTCTTCACTGGTCTTAACAGCTTGAACTATTTCTGACATTTGTGAGTAAAACAGGAAGTTGTAATAAATATAATATCAGTGAAGACGTTTGTCATGTTCACACTCAAACATCATCAGTGATACAGAAGAACACTTGATCTCTCAGGAAAAACTCTGTTGAAAATATTTCTTTAAACTTTCAACAGTTTTCTCTGGTAAGTCATTTGATATTTTCAGATGTTTTTACGTCACTTCGAGGTTCTGAACATCTTCTGAACACAGAGAAGGAAGTCCTTGATCATTCTAAGATATAATAAATAATATAAATCAGTTTCTTTAAGGGGTGCTAAACCTAAATCAGGTTACCTGATAGTGAGTCAAAATGTCGTTCTTGTCTTCGAATGTTCTCCATTTAATATTTTACTCCTGCACAGTCGAAAGAACTTCTGAGGAAACTGAACAACAACTTACAGACATGAAAATAACTGCTTGAATTTCCACTTGAACTGTAATTGTAAAACACGACCTGTGTGTTTGTTCATTTGTATTTTCTACTGGAAGGTTGAACGAACATTAAAGATGGAAACAGCTGTGAAGATCATTCTCATTGGTTGTCTGATAAAAGGTTGTTTCATTCTTATTATTGGCTGAATTTATGATTTGAAAAGCATGATTTGATCTTTGTGGGAGTTTAAAGAGTAATTAACACTTATCTCTTTGTGTTTTAGATTATGAATATGTGTTTATGTAATACCAGCATTTTCAAATCAAACCTATTCTGCGTGTGAACTACATTACAGTAAACTGATCTTCATTCATGTTATTAATGCATATTTTATATATGTTTGTGTTTTGTGTTGTGTAGATGTTTTGTGTGACTTCAGTATCAATCTGCCAGAGAGGATAGAAGCTCTAGAAGGATCCTGTGTTTTCATACCCTGCACTTTTGATACCGGCCAATATTATCAATATTATCAATATGACCTCACTGATGCAACACGAATATGGTATAAATATGTATATTATAATTCAGGTTATGTAGTGTTTGACTCCAGAAGTCCCAGGGCAGGAAATCTCAAAGGGGAAATTTTTGGCAATCCAGCAGACAAAAACTGCACCACCCGCTTTGATGATGTCAGACTGAATGACAGCGGTGAATATTACTTCAGAATTGAAGGCAGATATAATCTGAAATATAGCTATAATAAAAAAGTTGACATTAGTGTCACAGGTGAGTGTCGTATTGTTATCTACAGTATATTAGACTGTATACTGTATGCAGAAGTGTTATATTGCACTAAACAGTGACTCTAAAAAGAGTTTAATAACATCCAATAAAGTTAAGACATAGAGATTGATCATGTTGATGAATCAATTGAATGACTATAGATTTAAATGAAGCATCAAAGCTGAATTTGGAGACATTATTTACTGCAAAGTAACTTACTGTAATTGTATTCTGCACAAAAATGCTCCGATCATTCTGGATGACACTATTGATATAGTTTGATTTGAAATGAAAAGTGAATCTGAACCTGTATAAGAGCAATTCAGTTTTATTAATGGATGTAATATTGATATAATTTCACTTGTGTTTCAGCGTCTCCATCTAAACCCACAGTGCAGTTGAATGCTGATCAGAAGAAGGTGATGGAGGACAGTTCTGTGAGTCTGCGCTGCTCTGCTAACATCTACTGCCCCTTTAATCCACCAACTCTCACATGGAGCTCCTCCTCTAACACACTCATCCTCAATGACCAGCAACATCAGGACCAAACGAAACTCATCTCTGATCTGAACTTCAATATAACTCATCTTCATCATGGAGTCAATTTCACCTGCACTATAAAATACCAGCTGAAGGACCAGATCAAAACAGAACAGGCGTCCCGTACACTACATGTTCAGTGTAAGACAGGAATATTTGTTCTGTACTGATATTCCTCAGACATTCTGGTTCGGGTTTGTTCTAAACTCGAGATCGATTAAACAGTAAATGTTCTAACAATGTGTCAATGAGAGATTCGACAAAACTAAATAAATACTGGGACAATTATTTCAGCTCGAAACACTTAATGTGAAACTCTTTTCAAACTTATAATAGTGTCACAAAACATTTACAGAGAAACAAACGCTCAAATCTAAACTTACCTCAAACTTTAACTCTGTTCTTCTGCTGCCTTGCAGTCAGTGTTGTTTTCTTCTGGAAATACAAATGTCGCCTTGTTCAAGTACAAATCATATCACTTTAAATAATATTGTAGACTGAATTCGTTTTTTCTCCCTCAGATTCCCCTAAAAACACATCAGTGACTGTAAATCCGTCTGGTTCTGTGTTGGAGGGTCGTTCAGTGACGCTGACCTGCATCAGTGATGGAAACCCAGATGTGAGTTACAGCTGGTACAGAGACACTGAAGAACACCTGAAACACCTGCAGACTGGACAAAATCTCACCATCAGTAAAACCGACCCGACACACAGTGGCCGATACTACTGTAGAGCTCAGAATCAATACGGCACCCAAAACTCATCTGTACTGCTGGACATTCAGTGTGAGTATTCAGAGTTTATATTTCCTCATTTTCAGCTATTAAAATTAAAGATCAACTTTTATAATATAGTCTCCATTAAATGTTACACAACTGTGATTATTTCTATAGTTACGTTTGGAATCTAAAATAAGCGCTGTGACCTATACAGTATATATTTAAACTGGAATGCCTACATCATGAATCTTCATACTTTATACTGATTTTTCATTTGTTAATTCTGTTTTTCAGCCTCCATCAATCCTCCAACCAGTTATTTCTGTCTACGTCCCGATCACAATTAAAGTTTCCAGGTGATCACATCTGTCTCTGGACGGAGGTGATGGATTAATATTCCACTGGACATTAAAATCCTCCTCAACATTTAATACATTTATATCCCGTATCTGTTACGTTCCTGTGTTTGTCTGCCCCATGTTTTCCGTGTCACCCTTCACCGATCCCATTCCATGTCACGTTTTCCCTGTTGAGTCTCACTGTCCGTGTGTAAAACTACACTTCCCACAATTCCCAGATCTTCTCACTGCCATTATTGTGTCATTGTTTGCACCTGTTTGTCGTTTGTGATCCTCCTGTGTCAGTTTATATAAACCCTGTGTGTTTTCCACTCCTTGTCTATCGTTGTAAGTTGAATGTTGATGTTTTGTTTTCATGCTCTTGTACTCTCCGTCTTCGTTCGAGGTTTCCCTGTCTTTTATGGATGTTTCCCCAACCTGTTTAGCCCCTTTATGTTTTCCTCATTTAGTTTATTTTTTCCCATCGTGGACTTTTCGTTTGTTCCTGAGTTTGTTTTTGTTTATATGCTTGCCCAATAAAGCTGCATTTGGATCCACATCTCCCGTCTGCCTCCTCCTTCCAACACAATTCGTTACAGTATCCAAAATAATCTTTTTGAGACTGTGTAAACTGTTATCTTATGTTGTTTCAATGTTTTTACATTTCATGTTTTTTGTATATTTTGATGTTTTATGTTGGTTGGAAATCTTTTTGCAGTTCTTTGATCAATATTTGTTGTTTTTAAATGTGCTTTATAAATAAATTTGACTGGAGTATTAAATTCAAGAACCAATTCTGTTAATACCTTTTTAAGAGACAGAACAGTAAACACTATTATTAAACAACAACATTAAAAGGGACTCCAGCATATCTAGAGACCAGACACCATTTATCTGAAAACTATTTTCAAAGTCAATCAAAAACACTAGCGGTCACTGAAACCAAATAAACTAAATGGAAACTAAATAAATATGAAGCAAAGACTCACCATAGAAACTATCTCACATGCAGAACATCAGACAGGAACTAGAACACAATGGTAGTTAGACACAAACTAATCACACTAAATAAGCTGCAAACAATTATGGCAGGACAGGAAACAGGAGGACACAATAAAGTCCTTATTGGAACAAGTCAGTTCACTTGGTGGTCAACTCCTCAGACAGCTATTTTCTAAGCATATAAATACAGCTACTAACTATTATGTTTCAATAATATATTTCATATCAGTATTTCAAACTGACAAATAAATTAAACTAAACAGGTGATGCTTCTATCAAAAAGATGGTTATCTTGATTTCCAGTCGAGCAATGGGAGGGAAAATGCCCTGGAATGGTGTTGATCCACGATGGAGAATAGTATGTTTTGTTGCGTTAACTCTATAGTCTGCTTGAAAGCTTCACTTTATTTAGTTGACCAGCTACTGGAAAGTTTGCTTCTAAAACAAACAGGCCAATTTAACTGTTACACTTGTGTAAAATCACCATCAACAACTGCTTTATGCAGCACAATGAGCTAGTAGCTAACAGCTAGTGGTCATGTTATTGTTTTGGTATGTTTGTGTCACGCTTAAGATGATGTCACGGCAGTAGAGGAGACGCAACTATGACGATCAGTTTATAATCCCACCCACGTTGATGTGGTACTAAACTGCAGTGGAAAAGTGCCATTTCATCATCTCTGTCAGGGGTGTTGACCACCCCAAAAATAATCAAAACAAGCAAGTGCAACCCCCCAATAATTATTAGCAATACAACCCCCATGTTCATGCCAAACCTACACCAATGATCTCTGTTGTGTTCCTTACATGTGTGGCCTTTATTTTATTTTATTTTTTTATTTAAAACACATCTCTAGTTTGGTTAGATCATAAGGAATAAGGTTAATTATGATGGTGCTGCCATACAGAAATATGAAACGGCATGTCATAAATTCAGGACTTCTGGATTAACAATAGAGCTGTTCAGTTTGTACATCAAAAACCCAGAAGAGAATTTGCATTTGAGCCATTTGTTCTTCTGGATTTTCCTTTGTTGATGACAAGTTGCTGGATAATAACCCTAAAGGCCCACGTGTACTTTGTTTTTGCACAATCCGTTGCCATTATGAGTTCACTTTTCTGATAGGCCAGCACATGTGCAGACGACACACACAGACTAGGACCATGTGCACGAGTCAAGGCTAAAGTATAATAAGTGCATCGACGTTGCTGATTACTCCGTGCACAGAATACATGATGCAAATTTCATCATCAGCACATGCCGCCTAGATTTCCTTGACTAGATGTTCTTCTTCTGTGCTTGTCATCTCGCATGCGCTGGCGAAAGTGTCACAAAGCACTTGTAGTGCGCATGCAGCAAACATGTTCCTATTCGTTTATGGTCAGTAAAGTATTCTCAGAAAGGTCTTCCTGGTATGCTTTTCACACATACATCACTACCAACATCCTGAATTTGTTGTTTAAATAATGGTTTAAGATGCCGTAGTTAAAACACAGAAGACACTCTTCAACTTTCTGCTCCGAGAACTCCTAAAACCCCTAGAAGAGTGATGTGTATTTCACCAACAAGAGGACCTATTGAAACTACATTGAGTTTACATTGAGGTGTATTACAAATGCTAAAAGAGTACTGTCTCTTTAAGAACAGATGAGGAGTGTCTTTACCACATCTGTGCTGTGTTTAATTAATCTGACTGTAATTAAGACAATCTAACAAATAAACAAAAATGGATCGTGTGGATCTCAACTTTAAAACATAATTCAATCTAAATGAAAATTGGCCCCGGGACCTTTGCTCTACCTCCAGTCTTCACTGGTCTTAACAGCTTGAACTATTTCTGACATTTGTGAGTAAAACAGGAAGTTGTAATAAATATAATATCAGTGAAGACGTTTGTCATGTTCACACTCAAACATCATCAGTGATACAGAAGAACACTTGATCTCTCAGGAAAAACTCTGTTGAAAATATTTCTTTAAACTTTCAACAGTTTTCTCTGGTAAGTCATTTGATATTTTCAGATGTTTTTACGTCACTTCGAGGTTCTGAACATCTTCTGAACACAGAGAAGGAAGTCCTTGATCATTCTAAGATATAATAAATAATATAAATCAGTTTCTTTAAGGGGTGCTAAACCTAAATCAGGTTACCTGATAGTGAGTCAAAATGTCGTTCTTGTCTTCGAATGTTCTCCATTTAATATTTTACTCCTGCACAGTCGAAAGAACTTCTGAGGAAACTGAACAACAACTTACAGACATGAAAATAACTGCTTGAATTTCCACTTGAACTGTAATTGTAAAACACGACCTGTGTGTTTGTTCATTTGTATTTTCTACTGGAAGGTTGAACGAACATTAAAGATGGAAACAGCTGTGAAGATCATTCTCATTGGTTGTCTGATAAAAGGTTGTTTCATTCTTATTATTGGCTGAATTTATGATTTGAAAAGCATGATTTGATCTTTGTGGGAGTTTAAAGAGTAATTAACACTTATCTCTTTGTGTTTTAGATTATGAATATGTGTTTATGTAATACCAGCATTTTCAAATCAAACCTATTCTGCGTGTGAACTACATTACAGTAAACTGATCTTCATTCATGTTATTAATGCATATTTTATATATGTTTGTGTTTTGTGTTGTGTAGATGTTTTGTGTGTCTTCAGTATCAATCTGCCAGAGAGGATAGAAGCTCTAGAAGGATCCTGTGTTTTCATACCCTGCACTTTTGATACCGGCCAATATTATCAATATTATCAATATGACCTCACTGATGCAACACGAATATGGTATAAATATGTATATTATAATTCAGGTTATGTAGTGTTTGACTCCAGAAGTCCCAGTACAGGAAATCTCAAAGGGAAATTTTTGGCAAACCAGCAGACAAAAACTGCACCACCCGCTTTGATGATGTCAGACTGGATGACAGCGGTGAATATTACTTCAGAATTGAAGGCAGAAATAATCTGAAATATAGCTATAAAAATGAAAAAGTTGACATTAGTGTCACAGGTGAGTGTCGTATTGTTATCTACAGTATATTAGACTGTATACTGTATGCAGAAGTGTTATATTGCACTAAACAGTGACTCTAAAAATAGTTTAATAACATCCAATAAAGTTAAGACATAGAGATCGATCATGTTGATGAATCAATTGAATGACTATAGATTTAAATGAAGCATCAAAGCTGAATTTGGAGACATTATTTACTGCAAAGTAACTTACTGTAATTGTATTCTGCACAAAAATGCTCCGATCATTCTGGATGACACTATTGATATAGTTTGATTTGAAATGAAAAGTGAATCTGAACCTGTATAAGAGCAATTCAGTTTTATTAATGGATGTAATATTGATATAATTTCACTTGTGTTTCAGCGTCTCCATCTAAACCCACAGTGCAGTTGAATGCTGATCAGAAGAAGGTGATGGAGGACAGTTCTGTGAGTCTGCGCTGCTCTGCTAACATCTACTGCCCCTTTAATCCACCAACTCTCACATGGAGCTCCTCCTCTAACACACTCATCCTCAATGACCAGCAACATCAGGACCAAACGAAACTCATCTCTGATCTGAACTTCAATATAACTCATCTTCATCATGGAGTCAATTTCACCTGCACTATAAAATACCAGCTGAAGGACCAGATCAAAACAGAACAGGCGTCCCGTACACTACATGTTCAGTGTAAGACAGGAATATTTGTTCTGTACTGATATTCCTCAGACATTCTGGTTCGGGTTTGTTCTAAACTCGAGATCGATTAAACAGTAAATGTTCTAACAATGTGTCAATGAGAGATTCGACAGAACACAAAACTAAATAAATACTGGGACAATTAATTCAGCTCGAAACACTTAATGTGAAACTCTTTTCAAACTTATAATAGTGTCACAATACATTTACAGAGAAACAAACGCTCAAATCTAAACTTACCTCAAACTTTAACTCTGTTCTTCTGCTGCCTTGCAGTCAGTGTTGTTTTCTTCTGGAAATACAAATGTCGCCTTGTTCAAGTACAAATCATATCACTTTAAATAATATTGTAGACTGAATTCGTTTTTTCTCCCTCAGATTCCCCTAAAAACACATCAGTGACTGTAAATCCGTCTGGTTCTGTGTTGGAGGGTCGTTCAGTGACGCTGACCTGCATCAGTGATGGAAACCCAGATGTGAGTTACAGCTGGTACAGAGACACTGAAGAACACCTGAAACACCTGCAGACTGGACAAAATCTCACCATCAGTAAAACCGACCCGACACACAGTGGTCGATACTACTGTAGAGCTCAGAATCAATACGGCACCCAAAACTCATCTGTACTGCTGGACATTCAGTGTGAGTACTAATAATCAGTATTTGTAATTAGTTACTCATTAATTAGTGGTGTGTGCTAAAGCTCATTTTTAGGGTTAGTGATTTGAACAACCCCATAACCCAATATTAAACTTGAGCATGTAATTCGTCTTTCACTGTCAGGTACTGAAAAATCATACTCAAGTAAAAGTACTGTTACTTCCCAAAACATTTAGTGTGAGTACAGTAAAAGTAGCTGTCCTAAAAACTACTCAAGAGGAAAAGAGTAGCTCATATAAAGTACTCGTGAGAATTGAGTACAGAGTTGCAAAACATATGCCTTAAATATTGATCTGTTTCTCACCCACACCTGTCATATCAATTCTGAAGTCATGGATTAAACCACTGGAGTTGTATGTATTACTTTTATGCTGATTTTATGTGCTTTTGGATTATCAACATTTTGGCACCCCTTCACTTACACTGAATGGACCTACAGAGCTGAAATATTCTTCTAAAAATCTTAATTTGTGTCCTGAAGAAAGAAAGTCATAGACAGATGGCATAAGGGTGAGTAAATAATGAGAGAATTTTCATTTTGGTGTGAATAAGTGTATTTGACACATTAGCACTCAAACATTAATCAATCAAACAACACGCAGCTACAGACGTCAGGAAATAAAAAGTCAATCTTTTATATTTCATCTAGATCAACCAACCAGTGGTGCTATTGATGTAATGAACACCCCTGTTCTAGATGTAGAATATAGGCTAAATATAGAAAACTACTTTTTTGATCGAGGACATCTGACTTCTTCCCGATAAACATCTAGATCATTTTATTGCCCATTCCTATTGATAACATTGCCTTAATCACTCACATCAGCCCAATCATTTCAGTGATAGTTCAATTACAGGCTACGTTATAGACACACAGAATCTAGTAAACAGAAACATGAAATTTACCTGAATATGTTTCTTCAAATTAGAGGCAGGATTAATGCTGATATCTGGCTTGAGCAAGTTAAACTCACATGACACGATCAGGAAACTGGCCTTTTTCACTGCGAAATGAACTTCCAGGTTTTGAACTTGTGCTTGAGGCATCCTCCACATCCATAACAGTTGGCGCCAAATCTGCAGCTGCCGTTCAAGATTATTACGTGTGATTTGATTTGACGGGAGTCACAAGACTCTCCCTAGACAATTTATCTTTTTTGACCTGATATATTAAAGGATAGGATTGTTCCAATGATGATAATGCAAAGAGTGTTGGTGATTTGGTTCCTCTTTTGTAAACTCTCTTGTGACGGATTAAGATGCTGCAGTGTTTTAAAATGGCAGATTTCTATATAAAACCAGTTCGAAACAGCATTGAAATGTGTTGTGAATGTGGCTGTACATTTAGAGGAATGAACAGTATCTGCAACTCACAAAAGTGTATATGGTTCCTCATTTTCAACTTCAGCAGATTATTTTGGTCTCATATTTTTTTTTTCCTGTTAATGAATTATTCTTATCTGAGGCTTGAACACATTCTTTTTTTCACCCAAAGTGAGAAGTACAGAAACACATCAGCAGTTTTTCAAACTGTACACCCGTTTTATTCTTCTTAGATGCTCCTAAAAACACATCAGTGACTGTAAATCCGTCTGGTTCTGTGTTGGAGGGTCGTTCAGTGACGCTGACCTGCATCAGTGATGGAAACCCAGATGTGAGTTACAGCTGGTACAGAGACCCTGAAGAACACCTGAAACACCTGCAGACTGGACAAAATCTCACCATCAGTAAAACCGACCCGACACACAGTGGCCGATACTACTGTACAGCTCAGAATCAATATGGAGAACAAAACTCAAGCAGTGTCATTTTGAATGTTACTTGTAAGTCCTGAAAAGTAACTTTATCTGAGGAGACCACGAGGATACACCATTTTCATAACGTTAATGATCATTCTCTCTTTCAGATGCACCTAAAATCTCCACCTCCTCCTGTAGACGAAGTGATGTAATCGTGTGTGTCTGTGAGGTTCATGGAAATCCGTCTCCTACACTGGAGTGGCGTCTGTCTGGACGTCCCATTATTAACTCTACGGAGATGCTCATCAGTGAAGGGCAATTTAAGAACAAAAGCTTGTGGAGCATCCTCACCATCCGTCAATCACTCAAAGACACGCCCACTCCACAGTGTGTCAGCACTAACACTCATGGCACTGCCAGCCAACAGGTTCACCTGCTTTTAACTCCACAGGATCCTCGAGGTTAGTTCAGAGTTTCACTGACTGATCTATATCAAGCTACACAAAACAATATCATTATCTGATTCTCATAGGAGAGAAAAATCACGCATGAGATCACTTTAACCCTCCTATGGACCTCTGGATCAGGATTACTTTTGCTTATTTAATAAAAATGTTCTTTATCTGAGTGGAACAAGACTTCCTCCACTTGCCATCTGAACACACACAAATAAAATTTAAAGTGATTCGATAAGTCTAAATGGTCTAAAAAAAAAGAAGCACCTTTTGTCTTCATGGTCAAAATTGACCGACAGTTGAAAATGACCATAACACAGAGCTATTTTTCTAAATCTGTCAAATACAATCAATAAATCAGACACAATTCAGAAAAAACACACAGAAATTAAAGGGTGAGCCAATAAAACATCCAGAGTACAAAACAGACACGCACACACATGCACAAAAATGAACTGGTGAGACTATAACACAGAGCAATTTGTTTTTACATTTGTCAAATAAAAGCGATAAATCAGAAACAATGCTAAACACAACACTAGTATCGGTCTCTGCTGAATTAAAATGGGCATTTTCCAATCTGTGGGCATTTTCAAACTGGGATGGACATTTCTAAACTGTCCAATGAAAGTAGTGAATCTGAATGATTTAAAAATGCCCACTGATAAGGAAAAGCCCTTTTTTGTCCTGCAGAAACTTAAGTTTAAGAAATGAGGGGGTGAGTCAATAACACCCACAATACAGAACATGCACAGAAATAAATGGGTGAGACTAAAACAGCCAGGAGGCAGAACATACAACACACACACACACACACACACACACACACACACACACACACACACACACACACAAATCCATCTGTAAGGTACATGCCATCACACGGCACAAAGACATGCATCATTCTTTATTGTTCTTACTGTTTTTAACTGTTTACTGTTTGTTCACATTTACATTACATTTACTCATTTAGCAGATGCTTTTATCCAAAGCGAATTATGAATTGAAGAACATATCAAGCAATTTGTCAGACAAAGTTCAACAACATCTTCAGTGTTGTACTGCCAAACTCTCAAGGTGGCTGGAGTAGTATAAATGCTAGTGCAGAAGAAAGAGACAGAGAAGTGTATATATCAGTAAGTATACTTACTGTAATAACTTTTTTGTACAGTAAGTGCAAGTTAAGTTCACTAGTAAGTGCAATTAGTGTGGATTGGTTGAGTGCTTGTTTTCAGCTGGTTCTTGAATGTTAAGATGGTATCAGCAGCGTGTGAATGTTGGAAGCTCATTCCACCACAGTGGGACAGAGAAAGTGAACGATAGTGAATTAGACTTTGAGACTCTTTGTGATGGGACCACCTGGCATCGCTCGTTCAAAGACCTCAAAGGGTGAAT
Source organism: Xyrauchen texanus (assembly GCF_025860055.1). Lineage (NCBI taxonomy): Eukaryota > Metazoa > Chordata > Actinopteri > Cypriniformes > Catostomidae > Xyrauchen > Xyrauchen texanus. The sequence goes on along the minus strand of NC_068320.1, from coordinate 26,741,633 downwards.
TGGAGCATATAAACCTGTAGAAGTGAATTGAAGAGGGTGCGGTTCCATTGGCTGTCTTGAAGGCCAGAGAATTTGATATGGGCAGCTACAGGTAGCCAGTGAAGTGAAATCAAAAGAGGGGTGACATGAGCCCTTTTTGGCAGATTGAAGACCAGATGCGCTGCTGCATTCTAGACCATCGGCAGTGGCTTAATTGTGTTAGCTGAGAGGCCAGCTATCAAAGCATTAAAGTAGTCCAGTCTTGAAATTACCAGTTTAGACCAGGGTCTGTACAACATATTCAGACAGACAAGGTCTGATTTTCCTGATGTTGTAGAGTGCAAATCTTCAAGACTGGGTGGTTGATGAGATGTGGGTGGTAAAATTAAGCTGGTCATCTACCACCACTCCCAGGTTCTGAGCTGTTCTGTGTTAGTGTAGTTGAACCAAGATGAATAGTGAGGTTGTGGTCAACAGATGGATTGGCTGGGATCACGAGGAGTTCTGACTTGCCAAGGTTAAGCTGAAGATGGTGTTTCTTCATCCATGCCGAAATGTCTAAGAGGCAGGCAGAGATACGAGCTGAGACAGCACAACAGGTAGAGCTGCGTGTCATCTGCGTAGTAGTGATAGGAAAAGCCATGTGCTTCAATGATCGGTCTGAGGGATGTTGTGTATATTGAGAAGAGGAGGGGTCCAAGCACTGATCCTTGAGGAACACCAGTGGTCAGCTAGTGTGACTTGGACACCTCTCCTCTCCAGGAGACCTTAAAATATCTGCCAATGAGGTATGACTCAACCCATCCAAGCGCAGTTCCTATGATGCCCAGGTCAGAGAGGGTGGACAGGAGAATCTGGTGGTTCATTGTGTTGAAAGCAGCAGACAATCAAGGAGGATGTTCATTTTTTATGCATTTATTGTTGTTCATTATGAGGTTACCCCATGTGATTCTACCTTCCCTACCAAACAGGCCAATTTGGTTGCTTAGGAGACATGGCTGGAGTCCCTCAGCACGTCCTCCGATTCGAACTAGCGAACTCTGGGGATGGTAGCCAGCGTCTTTTACCACTGAGCTCCCAAGGCCCCCTCCAGGACAATTATTAATGGTTTCCAAACACTCTTTTGTTCCTCTCTAGGTTTCCATCATCCCTCACTGCTGGTTGGAGTTGCTATTGGTGCATCAGTGGTGATGATCTTTTGCATCATTCTCTTCTGCATACGGTGAGTACATGGTACATATGAGTTTTGAGGACAGACAAGTAGAATGACATCCTGCATAAGAATCTGATATAAAACCTGAAAATTATTTTTCCAGAAGACAGAAGCTCAAACCATCACAGACTAGACAAGAAGATAACACCGGACCCATTCTGACTCCAAGAGTGAGTTAAACACTCTTGATTTCATGCATTATAAATCCTCTGAGACATTCATTTTACATGTTGACTCAAGGGTTTTGCTGTAATAAGGTTCCTCTCAACTGATTCTACTTTATTTTTTGTCCATGTTAGGCTGTTGTACAGGACTGACGAAGGAGAGATTGTTTATGGCAATCAAGTCATGATGTCACATGGTGGAGATGTCACTCAAGAATCTCTCCATTATTCCTCCATTGACTTCACAAACACTGAACCAGCATCAGGAGAGATCATCGGCTTCTCGTCTCTGGCTGACTGAATACGGCGTGATCCAACATCATTCTGCAGGAGCATCAGAGGCAGAGAACAACATCTCAACACCTGTGATGGACCCCAAGAAACATCAAGTAGACAAGAACGCAAAGATCACAGATGTGTCCTCACAGGCATCAGAAGATCCAACGTATGATAATATCACCCATCGCTAGGTAGTTATTCAGGCCTGATTTGGGCATTTGCTCCCATTGGTAGCGATCAATGCGGGACCCCCTGGAGTTTAAGTCTGTGTAAACTGTTATCTAATGTTGTTTCAATGTTTTTACATCATGTTTTTTTGTATATTTTGATGTATTATGTTGGTTGGAAATCTTTTTGCAGCTCTTTGATCAATATTTGTTGTTTTTAAATGTGCTTTATAAATAAATTTGACTGGAGTATTAAATTCAAGAACCAATTCTGTTAATACCTTTTTAAGAGACAGAACAGTAAACACTATTATTAAACAACAACAACATTAAAAGGGACTCCAGCATATCTAGAGACCAGACACCATTTATCTGAAAACTATTTTCAAAGTCAATCAAAAACACTAGCGGTCACTGAAACCAAATAAACTAAATGGAAACTAAATAAATATGAAGCAAAGACTCACCATAGAAACTATCTCACATGCAGAACATCAGACAGGAACTAGAACACAATGGTAGTTAGACACAAACTAATCACATTAAATAAGGTGCAAACAATTATGGCAGGACAGGAAACAGGAGGACACAATAAAGTCCTTATTGGAACAAGTCAGTTCACTTGGTGGTCAACTCCTCAGACAGCTATTTTCTAAGCATATAAATACAGCTACTAACTATTATGTTTCAATAATATATTTCATATCAGTATTTCAAACTGACATATAAATTAAACTAAACAGGTGATGCTTCTATCAAAAAGATGGTTATCTTGATTTCCAGTCCTACAGCTGCCATACATTGTGATTTCTCAAAATTCATTCAAAAATACAAATATACAGAAACAGTGACCCCCAGTGGTCACTCCAGCACATTACAGGAAGGTGCTGTTAAACTTCTCCAGACCAGTGGTGTAGCTAAGGGTGGGCTGGGACCCCCCAAATTAGACCCAGGCCCACCTTCAATATTAGAGATTATTATTTGAATTCAAATATAGGTTTATAAAATAGAAAAATCTGAAAGTGTAAAATAATGAAAATTTTTGGCCAAAAACTTGCCCCATCCATTTTAATTGAGGCCCACTCAAAATAATTTTCTGGCTATACCCTTGCTCCAGACTCTCTTTCATCATCTCTGTTGTGTCCCTCACATGTGTGACCTCATTGCTGCTTTATACAGTGCATCCGGAAAGTATTCACAGCGCTTCAATTTTTCCACAATTTGTTATTCCAATAACAGCCTTATTCCAAAATGGATTATATTCATTATTTTACTCTAAACTCTACAAACAATACCCCTTGAAAGAAGTTTGTTTAAAATCTTTGCAAATGTATTAAAAAAAAAATCACTGTAAAGCAGTCAATGGAAAGGAGGAGGCGAGAACTGGCTTGACGATATAAATCATATTTTTAATGATAAACTTAAAAGACAAACACACACACACACACACACACACACACACACACACACACACACACGCGTACGCGCGCACACACACACACACACGCACGCACGCACACACGACGGGCATGTCCGTAAAATATCTCTCTCTCCCGCACAATCCTCCGCAGTCGGCCTTTATCCCTCTCGGAGGCTTGATTAGCCTGATAAGGGACCGGGTGTGTATAATCACGACCCAGCCCGCCCTCCACCCTGCCACAATCACATGTACATAACTATTCACAGCCTTTGCCATGACACTCAAAATTGAGCTCAGGTGCTTCCTGTTTCCACTGATCATCCTTGAGATGCTTCTACAACTTCATTGGAATCCACCTGTGGTAAATTCAGTTGATTGGACATGATTTGGAAAGGCACACACCTCTCTATATAAGGTCCCACAGTTAACAGTGCATGTCAGAGTCCTGGCGCATAGAATAGGTCGAGCTTTTGGAGGCGGGTTAGCATCAACTGAGCTGAGACTGGAGAAGATGGATGCAGGTAGTATGATGATGAAGATGATTCTTCAGTAATTGATAGTGGGGATGGTCACAGATTACTGATGCATCAAACAAAAGGAAAAATAGAGATTCTGAGTCAGGTGACAACATTACAAGAGTAGTAGGAATAAACAAAACAAGGAAAATGGAGGTAGAATACAAAGTAATGGTTGCATTTTCTGGAACAGTCGAAAACATCAATAATCCAATGAAACTTACAAAAATAATCAAAAAATCAATTGGAAATATTAAATCAGCAAGGTATCTATCAAACAACCGTGTCCTCCTTTTTGTGTTGACAAAAAGCAACAAGAGATTGCATTGATGATCAAAGAGCTAGGAGGTAAAGCAGTCAAATGTTATGTACCGGGTGATCATGGGGGTGCCTGTATCTTTATCTAATGAGGTTTTAAAGGCACAGATTACAAACGACATGGTGACAGAAGTGAAGCGTCTGCTTTCCAGTAGAAATGGTAAAAAGAAAGTAGTACTACTGTTGTACCAACTTTCAATTGTAAAAATTACCGGAACGTATTAAGATCGGATATATGTGCTATACGGTCCGGCCGTTTGTGAGACCAGCATTGAGATGTTTTAATTGCCAAAGATTGGGTCATGTGGCAACAGTATGTAAGGGGAAAAAAGATGCTGCAAATGTGGCGGAGAACATGATTATGGGCAACGTGGAGAGGGATTGAACCCAAATGTTGTAATTGTGGAGGACCACACAGTGCAGCGTTTCTAGGTTTTAAAGTCCAAAAACAAGCTACGGAAGCAATGAAACTCAAAACAGTACAGAATATATCATATGCTCAAGCAGTCAAGCAAGTACAAGTGACTAATGGAAATTTGAGGGAAAATAACATAACCCAGTCTAAAGATACTTGTAGTCATAAGTGTCTTGAGGATGGAAACATGCTTGTGGTAATATGAATATTTTACAGTGGAATGCCCGAAGTTTGATTGCTGAATGGACAAGAATTTAAAAGATTTGTTCATCAGCTAGCAGTTTTACCTGATATTATATGTATTCAGGAAACTTGGCTTCGATCCGCAATTACATTTTAGCATTCCTGGCTACAAGTTGGTTAGAAAGGATAGAGTTGGTACAAACGGTGGAGGATGTGGGACATTTGTTAAAGAAGGGGTGGCTTTTAGAGAAATAATAATAGATGCTCCAGGGGAATGTGTGATTGTAGAGGTGTGGACACAGGGAGGGGGATTAAAGGAGGTAAACTTTTATAATCCTTGCAATCAGTTAATATCCATCCATCCATCTTCAACCGCTTATCCGAAGTCGGGTCGTGGGGCAGCTGCTCCAGCAGGGGGCCCCAAACTTCCCTATCCCGAGCCACATTAACCAGCTCTGACTGGGGGACCCTGAGGCGTTCCCAGGCCAGTGTGGAGATGTAATCTCTCCACCTAATCCTGGGTCTTCCCCGAGGCCTCCTCCCAGCTGGACGTGCCTGAAACACCTCCCTAGGGAGGCGGCCAGGGGCATCCTTACCAGATGCCCAAACCACCTCAACTGACTCCTTTCAACGCAAAGGAGCAGCGCTCTACTCGAGCTCCTCACGGATGACTGAGCTCCTCACCCTATCTCTAAGGGAGAAGCCCGCCACCCTTCTGAGGAAGCCCATTTCAGCCGCTTGTACTGTGATCTAGTTCTTTCGGTCATGACCCAGCCTTCATGACCATAGGTGAGGGTAGGAACAAAATTGACCGGTAGATCGAGAGCTTTGCCTTCGGCTCAGCTCTCTTTCGTGACAACGATGCGATAGAGCGACTGCAATACGCCTCGCTGCCCGAATCTCGGCCAACCTCCGCTCCATTGTCCCCTCACTCATGAACAAGACCCTGAGGTACTTGAACTCCTTCACTTGGGGCAATACCTCCTCCCTACCTGGAGTACGCACTCCATCGGTTTCCTGCTGAGAACCATGGCCATGGAAATTTATCAACAAAATAAAATAATGCACAATAGATGGAGGTTTGATAAAGCTGATTGGGATAAATGTAACAGTTTTTGTATTGATGGAATGGAGAATTTTAGCTTAGAAGATGATATAGACTTGTGTTCTGTCAGATTAAATGCAATTATTATAAATGCAGCTGAAGCATCCATTCCTAAATCAGAAGGTAAAGGCAGGTTGAAAATTGTTCCATGGTGGAACGATGAATGCACTAAAGCCGTTAAAGTTAGAAATAAAGCTTTTAGAGAGCTAAAGAAAACCTTAATACCCATAACTTTAATTATATATCAGAGGAAACTGGCTCAGGCAAGGAAGATAACAAAGCAAGCTAAAATAAGTATTGGCAATCATTCTGCTCCACAATAGGAAGGGAAACCCAACTAGGAGAAGTAAGGTGTGTCCTTAAAAAGATGGTTGGTGTTTATAGAACTCCGAATATTCCAGTCATAGGAGATGAAGGGAAAACAGCAGTGACGCAAGAAGATAAAGCGGAAATGTTAGCTTCCACCTTTCAAATGGCACACAGTTCAGATAACCTAGGAATAAATTATAAGAGAAGGAAGAAAGAAGAAATTTTAAAGCAACATCAAGATATTTATAAAAAAAAAAACCTGATAGTCAAACAGCTTTGGATGCTGCCTTTAATATGTGGGAACTTAAAAGAGTATTAATGAAGGTTAGAAGTACTGCCCCTGGAAAAGATAGAATTTGCTATATTATGATTAAACAGATGGATGAAGTAATACTTGTTGTAATATTGGATCTTTTCAACAAAATTTGGATGGAAGGACAACTACCGTTATCCTGGAAACAAGCTATAGTAATCCCTATTCACAAACCAGGGAAAGATTCTGCAATAGCTGGAAATTATAGGCCGATAGCTCTGACGTCTAACCTTTGTAAAATAATGGAAAAATGATCGTTAATCGACTTTATTACGTGTTAGAACGCAAAGAATTAACAGCTCCTTATCAGTATGGTTTTCGACCAGGTAGATCCACCCTAGACGCACTAATAAGATTAGAAACTGATGTTAAAAAGGCTCTAGCAATGAAAGAGGTGTTAGTGGCAGTATACTTTGACATTGAAAAAGCATACGATATGATGTGGAGCGAAGGATTGCTATTAAAGTTGCAAAGAATTGGAATTGAAGGAAGATTTTATAATTGGGTTTTAAGTTTCTTATTTGGACGTTCGATTCAAGTCAAGGTAGGCAATACATTATCTCAGATGGTGAATGTAGAGAAATGGTCAGTGGAATGGGGATTTAGATTCTCTATTTCCAAAACGTGTTGTCAGTTTTTTACTAAAAAGAGGATTTCAGAAAATATTAAACTTTATTTATATAAACAGCCACTAGATAGGGTATCAAATTTGTAATATTTAGTTTTATGGTTTGACTCCAAATTAACTTGGAAGATTCATGTCAAATATATTGAAGAGAAATGCAACAAAGTACTAAATCTAATGAGATGTATAGTAGGCCAAGAATGGGGGACTGATAAACAATATGATCAACATATATTGTGCTCTCTTACAATCCGTTTTGGATAATGGATGCATTATATATGGATCTGCATCAATTAGTACGCTAAAAAGGTTCGATTTAATTCAAGCACGAGCTTTGAGATGTATCACAAGAGCAATTAAAACAACTCCAATCTCAGCAATGCACGTGGAAACAGGAGAGTCCCCATTAGAAATAAGACGTCAAAAATTATCTGTTGCTTACTGGATCAATTTACTACGGCATAAACACACTGTAACCCTTTACTGTAAATTTACAGTACAACATTTTACAGTACAATACTGTAATTTCTGTTTACAGTACTAGTTCTGTAAAAATACAGTATGTGGCTGGCAACCCAGCTGCCAGTATTTTACTGTAAATTTACAGTGAAAAGTTTTACAGTGCAGGAACATTTTACAAAAGCAATAATAGAGGGGAGTTGGGAAACAATAAACTTAACAGGAACAGGATTTGCATGGAATGCAAAGGAATGGGCTACAGAAATGTTGCTAAATAATATATTATTTTCATTAACGACTACCATTTCTCCAATACCCCCCTGGTTTTTTAGCCAACCTGAAGTTGATTTACAAATTCACGAGAGTGTTAAAAAAGGACAAATTGATATTAAGAGCTATACAATTGAATATATCAGAACAGTTTATTGTGCATTTCTTCCAATATACACAGATGGATCAAGAGATAGGTCGTACTGGATCAGCATTTTATGTTCCAGAATTTAAAATAGGAAAATATGGGAGACTAACAGATGGGACTTCAGTGTATACAGCAGAATTAGTGGCAATTCAGATGGCTCTTAGTTGGGTGGAAGAAGTGATGCCAAATAAAGTTGTGATATGTTCAGATTCAATGGCAACACTTATAAGCCTACAAACATATCAAACAGTTAGATATGACATCTATATAGAAATATTGAATATTTTGTATAGATTAAGGCAAGCTGGAACAATAATAACATTAGTTTGGGTACCAGCACATGATATACCAGGAAATGAAAGATCTGATAAAATGGCTAAAGAGTCACTTAAACTAAACATCCCTACTATTACAGTTGCATTAAGTAGGATGGAAGGAAAAAGTATAATTAAAGAAGCTTGCAACCAGAAATGGCAAAGAAATTGGAATGAATGTAAAACAGGAAGACATTTTTATAATATACATAATACTGTAAGACAAAGTATATTTACACTAAATTTAAATAGTCTGATTTAGTTAAAATAACCTGATCATCTCTGAGACTAAGGATGGGACATACAAAACTTAATTCTACACATCATATTATAGGGAAAGATGGTACAGGCTTATGCGAAATATAAAAAAGTAAAGGAAACTGTTGAGCATGTGTTGTTATTTTGTCCTAGGTATGAACAGGAAAGGAATGAGTTAATAAGAGAGCTACAGGAAATGGGATGCAAACAATTTACAATCAATAACATATTAAACACAAAACAAGGATCCGGGTAAATTATAAGGTCAGTTTTAAATTTCATTAAGCATAGTGGTCTTAGGAATAGAATATAGACATATTTTAACATACATCTAGACTGAAATCACTTCACACTCCAGCACAGGTGGTGGCGGTATGCACCATAAAGTTGGTATGCAACCTGCCAATAAATCCATAGAGAAGAAGAAGAAGAAGTGCATGTCAGAGCACAAACCGAGCCATGAAGTCCAAGAAATTGTCTGTAGACCTCCGAGACAGGATTGTATTGAGGCACAGATCTGGGGAAGAGTACAGAAGCATTTCTGCAGCATTGAAGGTCTCAATGAGCACAGTGGTCTCCATCATCCGTAAATGGAATAAGTTTGGAACCACCAGGACTCTTCCTCGAGCTGGCCCGCCCGGCCAAACTGAGTGATCGGGGGAGAAGGGCCTTAGACAGGGAGGTGACCAAGAACCCGATGGTCACTCTGACAGAGCTCCAGCGTTTCTCTGTGGAGAGAGGTGAACCTTCCAGAAGAACAACCATCTCTGCAGCACTCCACCAATCAGGCCTGTATGGTAGAGTGGCCAGACGGAAGCCACTCCTCAGTAAAAGGCACATGACAGCCCACCTGGAGTTTGCCAAAAGGCACCAGAAAGACTCTCAGACCATGAGAAACTAAATTCTCTGGTCTGATGAAACAAAGATTGAACTCTTTGGCCTGAATTGCAAGCGTCATGTCTGGAGGAAACCAGGCACTGCTCATCAAAAGGCCAATACCATCCCTACAGTGAAGCATGGTGGTGGCAGCATCATGGTGGTGGCAGCATCATGGTGGTGGCAGCATCATGCTGTGGGAATGTTTTTCAGCGGCAGGAACTGGGAGACTAGTCAGGTTCGAGGGAAAGATGAATGCAGCAATGTACAGAGACATCCTTGATGAAAACCTGCTCCAGAGCGCTCTGGACCTCAGACTGGGGTGAAGGTTCATCTTCCAACAGGACAATGACCCTAAGCACACAGCCAAGATAACAAAGGAGTGGCTACAGGACAACTCTGTGAATGTCCTTGAGTGGCCCAGCCAGAGCCCAGACTTGAACCCGATTGAACATCTCTGGAGAGATCTGAAAATGGCTGTGCACCGACACTCCCCATCCAACCTGATGGAGCTTGAGAGGTCCTGCAAAGAAGAATGGGAGAAACTGCCCAAAAATAGGTGTGCCAAGCTTGTAGCATCATGCACAAAAAGATTTCAAACAAACTTCTTTCAAGTTGTCATTATGGGGTATTGTTTGTAGAGTTTTGAGGAAAATAATGAATTTAATCCATTTTGGAATAAGGCTGTTATTGGAATAACAAAATGTGGGAAAAGTGAAGCGCTGTGAATACTTTCCGGATGCACTGTATATAAATAAGAAGACAAACGTTAGATTAGATCAAGTTAGATCAAGAGGAATAATGTTTATGACCTGCAATATGTTGTCAAATGTTGAGTTCAGTCCTCTAGATGGTGCCGCTTTACAGAAATATAAAAAACTGCACGTCATCAGTTCAGACATCTGGATTAACAAAAACTAGAGTTCAACAAAATACACAGAATACAGAAGATTGAACATTAATGCTGCAATACACAATATAAACACGGTCATCTGAAAATAAGTCATTTTGAAAAGAAATAATATGCAAATGTTTCCTCTTATTGTTTGTGAATATTTGTATTATAATGATGAGACTGCTGTTGTTTTAAATGCTCCTCGACACTTCTCATGTGTGAATCGAAAGTCTTGAGTTTCTTCATTTGTGAGTAAAACAGGAAGTTGTAATAAATATAATATCAGTGAAGACGTTTGTCATGTTCACACTCAAACATCATCAGTGATACAGAAGAACACTTGATCTCTCAGGAAATACAACAGTCTTCTCTGGTAAGTCATTTTATATGTTCGTACACATTTACTTCCGTACGTTTCATATTTTCAGAACATAATGAAGCATGTTTTGATTGTTGATATTTCTCAGATCAAATCAAATTATTCCCAGTGATTTATTCTTGTGACTTCCTGAATTCTTTATCTTGACGTTTATTAACTTATGTCAAATATTTTAAGGACTTCAGAGACTATATATAAATGTACAGTATATCAACAATATGTTTCAATTCTTCTTGCAGGCAAAAGGAAATAATTCAGATTCATTTTCATTTGAATATTTAAGGTTGAACAAACATTAAAGATGGAAACAGCTGTGAAGTTCATTCTCATTGGATGTCTGATAAAAGGTCGTCTCATTCTTATTAGTTATTCATATTTTCAATAAAATGAATTAATAGTTTGAAAGCAGATACAGATACAAAAGCAGTTTCAGATATTAACTTTTCATTTGATTTTTGTGTGCGATTAAAGATTAATTAGCACTAATTTGAATCATCAAACCTCTTCTTTATGTAAACTCAGTTTGCCGTTAGTTTATGTATTCATTCATATGTTTGTGTTTTGTGTTGTGTAGATGTTTTGTGTGACTTCAGTATCAATCTGCCAGAGAGGATAGAAGCTCTAGAAGGATCCTGTGTTTTCATACCCTGCACTTTTGATATTCACCCATATTATCAATATGACCTCACTGATGCAACACGAATATGGTATAAATATGTATATTATAATTCAGATTATGTAGTGTTTGACTCCAGAAGTCCCAGTACAGGATATCTCAAAGGGGACATTTTTGGCAAACCAGCAGACAAAAACTGCACCACCCGCTTTGATGATGTCAGACTGGATGACAGCGGTGAATATTACTTCAGAATTGAAGGCAGAAATAATCTGAAATATAACTATTATAAAAAAGTTGACATTAATGTCACAGGTGAGTGTCGTATTGTTATCTACAGTATATTAGACTGTATACTGTATGCAGAAGTGTTATATTGCACTAAACAGTGACTCTAAAAAGAGTTTAATAACATCCAATAAAGTTAAGACATAGAGATTGATCATGTTGATGAATCAATTGAATGACTATAGATTTAAATGAAGCATCAAAGCTGAATTTGGAGACATTATTTACTGCAAAGTAACTTACTGTAATTGTATTCTGCACAAAAATGCTCCGATCATTCTGGATGACACTATTGATATAGTTTGATTTGAAATGAAAAGTGAATCTGAACCTGTATAAGAGCAATTCAGTTTTATTAATGGATGTAATATTGATATAATTTCACTTGTGTTTCAGCGTCTCCATCTAAACCCACAGTGCAGTTGAATGCTGATCAGAAGAAGGTGATGGAGGACAGTTCTGTGAGTCTGCGCTGCTCTGCTAACATCTACTGCCCCTTTAATCCACCAACTCTCACATGGAGCTCCTCCTCTAACACACTCATCCTCAATGACCAGCAACATCAGGACCAAACGAAACTCATCTCTGATCTGAACTTCAATATAACTCATCTTCATCATGGAGTCAATTTCACCTGCACTATAAAATACCAGCTGAAGGACCAGATCAAAACAGAACAGGCGTCCCGTACACTACATGTTCAGTGTAAGACAGGAATATTTGTTCTGTACTGATATTCCTCAGACATTCTGGTTCGGGTTTGTTCTAAACTCGAGATCGATTAAACAGTAAATGCTCTAACAATGTGTCAATGAGAGATTCGACAAAACTAAATAAATACTGGGACAATTAATTCAGCTCGAAACACTTAATGTGAAACTCTTTTCAAACTTATAATAGTGTCACAAACATTTACAGAGAAACAAACGCTCAAATCTAAACTTACCTCAAACTTTAACTCTGTTCTTCTGCTGCCTTGCAGTCAGTGTTGTTTTCTTCTGGAAATACAAATGTCGCCTTGTTCAAGTACAAATCATATCACTTTAAATAATATTGTAGACTGAATTCGTTTTTCTCCCTCAGATTCCCCTAAAAACACATCAGTGACTGTAAATCCGTCTGGTTCTGTGTTGGAGGGTCGTTCAGTGACGCTGACCTGCATCAGTGATGGAAACCCAGATGTGAGTTACAGCTGGTACAGAGACACTGAAGAACACCTGAAACACCTGCAGACTGGACAAAATCTCACCATCAATAAAACCGACCCGACACACAGTGGCCGATACTACTGTAGAGCTCAGAATCAATACGGCACCCAAAACTCATCTGTACTGCTGGACATTCAGTGTGAGTATTAATAATTAAGATTAATAATCGTCATAGTTACTAACGTAACCTCCGTTCCCTGATGGAGGAATCGAGAAGTTGTATCGATGTAGTGATACTAGGGGTCGCTCCTGGGAGTCCCAGACATCTCTGATCTTTGAGAAAAGGCCAATGAAAATTGATGAATGGAATTTGCATGCCACTCCCCTGGACATATGGTATATAAGGAGCTGGAATGCAACCACTCATTCAGTTTTCGCACTGAGGAGCCGAGACAAGGTCCCGGCCATTTCAGCGGATAGTTCATTGTTGTGGCAGGAGAGACAAAACGTCTCATTCCCTCCATCAGGGAATGGAGGTTACGTTAGTAACCATGATGTGGTGGGGCCTCGTGATGGGGCAGAGCCTGATGTGGCACTTGTGGCCATGCCAAGTCCAGGGACATCAAAGCACTTACCTTGCTCCTTATGACCACTCCCGGAACAGCCTGGGACGGGAGAGGAAGAAGTCCGTCCTCCTGACCCTTGGAGGCCATCACATCGGGGGTGGATTTTTGCCACAGCTGGGTATGCGGGGGCGGGAAGCCCATCTCTGGGGCACCGAACCTGCCAAAGAGAAACGATGCCCGGCGGTCATGATAACGACGGCCGTGGACACAGACTGTGAGGCCTAGTAAGAATATACTCTTTTAGGCTGATGAAACACCCAGGTGCGTTCTCTGCACTCAACCGGAGCAAGAGTGGGAGAAGAAGCTGTAATGCGCCGTAAATCCAACAGCTTCACAGGACTCCGAGACTCCAAAGAAGAAGTCTGAATGAGTGGTTGCATTCCAGCTCCTTATGTACCCATATGTCCGGGGGAGTGGCATGCAAATGTCATTGGACTTTTCTCAAAGATCTGAGATGTCTGGGGCTACCAGGACCGACCCCTAGTGTCACTACATTGACACGACATCAGGTGAGTGACAGAAGTGTACAGATACATATTAATTACTATTCTCATTCTTAGAAGCCCCTAACCTAAGTATTAAACTTCAGTTGTCATTCATACCGCACTGTTTGTGGTTCAGACATAATTGTTACCTCAAATTGTGCGGCTCGTTACACTGTAAATATTATTAGCTTTCTCAAATTCAAAAATAATTTATTCACTATTATTAATAGATTTAATTGAATTACTGTTACAAAGCAAACTCTAAAGTTGTCATTATCAACAATCACGTGGTCCTAATTAAGCATTACTTAAAATGTCATGTTTTGGAATCGTGACTCAAATCTATAACTATTAATAACTTAGTATAATAAATAACAAGTATAAAATCAAGGCTGTAGGGATTACACATAAGCCCTTGCGTTTCAATAAATTATGTGTGCTTCATCAAGACAAGGGTATTTATTGGGAAATATAATAATTACATACCACGTGTGTTGTTAAATAAGGTAAAAACTATGCTACTTTAATCAGAATCAGCTTTATTGCTTACACATACAAGGAATTTGTCTTGGTGACAGGAGCTTCCAGTGCACAATACAAAAAAAGCAGCAAGACATATATAATAATAAAAAAAATCCAACCAATAATCCTCTCAGCAGTCTGAACTGTCCTCTGTAGTCTTCTGATGTCTGATTTCGTAGCTGCACCAAACCAGACAGTTATTGAAGTGCAGAGGACAGACTCAATGACTGCTGAGTAGAACTGAATCAGCAGCACCTGTGGCAGGTTGAAATTCCTCAGCTGGCGAATGAAGTACAACCTCTGCCGGGCCTTTTTCACAATGTCAATGTGTGTCTCCCACTTCAGGTCCTGTGAGATGGTAGTGCTCAGGAACCTTAATGACTCCACTGCTGCCACAGTGCTGTTTAGAATTGTGGGGGGGGGATGTCAGGTTTGGGGTGTTCCTCCTAAAGTCCACAATCATCTCCGCTGTTTTGAGCATGTTCAGCTCCAGGTTATGTTTGCACCATTTAGCCAGCCGTTCAACCTCCTTTCTGTTTGTAGACTCATCATCATCTTGGATGAGTCCGATGACAGCGGTGCAAACTTCAGGAGCTTGACAGAGGGGTGCAGTCATTGGTGTAGAGGGAGAAGAGTAGTGGGGAGAGCACACATCCCTGGGGGGCACCAGTGCTGATTGTACAGGTGCTGGAAGTGAATTTCCCCCATCTCACAAGCTGCTGCCTGTCCGTCAGAAAGCTGGTAATCCACTGACAGATAGACATGAGAACAGGGAGTTTAACTTAGTCTGGAGAATAGCTGGGATGATGGTGATGAAAGCCGAACTGAAGTCCACAAAAAGGATCCTTGCGTATGTCCCCGGTCTGTCCAGATTTTGCAGGATATGATGCAATCCCATGTTGACTGCATCATCCACAGACCTGTTTGCATGATAATCAAATTGAAGGGGATCTAGAAAGGGTCCAGTGATGTCCTTCAGGTGTGCCAACACCAGTCTCTCAAATGACTTCATGACCACAGTCGTCAGGGCAACAGGTCTGTAGTCACTCTGATTTCCTTATTCAGTGTGTTCCTGGCCTGATTGTACAAGACTTTATCTCCACCCCTGTAAACATCCTCTTTGGCATTACAAAGCTTTTTTTTTTCAGGTAAATCATGGTTTATCATTGTTGAATGATAAAAATGTCCTAGTAGGGATGTAAACGTCTAGGTCTGTAGCTGCAACTTCATAAACACTCTAATCAGTGCAATCAAAGCAGGCTTGTAGTTCCCACTCAGCTTCATTGGTCCGTCTCTTAACAGTTCTTACTACTGGCTTTTTTTTTATTTTAATTTCTGCCTGTAGTTCAGATGAAGATGAATCAGACAGTGATCAGAGAGTCCCAAAGATGCTCTAGGGACAGAGCGATATGCATCCTTTATGGTTGTGTAGCAGTGATCCAGTATATTCCTGTCTCTGGTGGGGCATGTAATGTGCTGTTTGTATTTGGGCAGTTCACGTGTGAGATTTGCTTTGTTAAAATCCCTAAGAATAATAATAAGTGAGTCGGGTTATTGTTGTTCCATGTCTGTGATTTGATCAGCCAGCTGTTGCAGCGATGTGTTCCCACAGGCATTTGGGCGATGTAAACACACATCGGAAATAAACAAGGAAAACTCCTGCGGCAAGTAGATGGTAAATGGTCTGCACTTATATAGCGCCTTTTTAACCTTAGCGGTATTCAAAGTGCTTTACACTATGTCTCATTCACACATTCAAACACAAATGCGTAAACACACATGTAAATGCATGTTCCACCACCTCTCGTTTTCCCGTTAAATCCGCGATGCGATCCGCTCTGAACAGCTGAAAGCCTGGCAGATGTAACGTGCTGTCCGGAATGGCTTCACTCAGCCAAGTTTCTGTGAAGCACAGTGCAGCAGAGTTTGAGAAGTCCTTATCTGTACGTGTGAGATGATGTAGTTTG
Organism: Xyrauchen texanus; assembly: GCF_025860055.1. Classification (NCBI taxonomy): domain Eukaryota; kingdom Metazoa; phylum Chordata; class Actinopteri; order Cypriniformes; family Catostomidae; genus Xyrauchen; species Xyrauchen texanus. Next base: position 26,725,377 of record NC_068320.1, on the reverse strand, counting down.
TCCGTTTTGTTAGGGAGCGTAGATTTGCTAGATGAATGCTCGGCTGTGCTGTTCGAATGCCACGCTGACGGAGTTTAACCAGCGCACCGGCTCTTCTCCCTCGCCTGCGTCTCGTAGCACATCTAAATAAACACATCTGCACCTCCGAATATTTAAAAACCGGGAAAAGATTATCTGGTATGTGCTGCCGAATGTTCAGCAGTTCGTCCCTGGTAAAACTGGCTTGAAAAGTATTACTAAACACAGGACAAACAAACAAAAATAGCAAAATAATTGGAGAGCTCCACACCAAGGTGGCCATCTGTGGCACCATCATGAGAATCAATGAATCAATGAATCCCAGTTATGAGTTAAGTCTACCTGAAACTAGTTAACTTTGCCTAAATGGTTGAGATGATCATATTAGGTAACCTTGATGACACAAGTGCTTCTCTGGAGAAAGACATGCAATTCCTAGTCCACTTTATTAGATTTTTTTTAGGTCAATCGGTTTGTATGGTTTTTTAAGTAAAGTGAACCAATTCGATTTTACCATGTGAGGAGAGGGTATGCTATTACTCTTCTAAACTATTGGACTTAAACCATTCAGAGCAAAATCCCATAGACTTACAATGAAGGAGGGTCTCATAGAGACCAGTAAAAAAAACACCTTGCAACCACTCAGAACACCCAATAGCAACCAAATCATCAACTCATTCCAAAAAGTTCACATTTGCATGTATTCATTTAGTGAACACTTTTATACAGAAGCAACTTAAAATGAGGGAAAGTACAACAAAAGTTATTCATCCAAGCGAAAGAGAAGAGCAACCTGAGAAGTGCCATATTGCAAAGTTCTGGAATTGCTCAGAAATGTACACAGACATTATGGCGAAACAATGTGTAAGAAATTACAAACTTGAGATGTGCACATTGCAAACATTCCATAATCAGTTTTTCCCCCCAGTAAAAATATTGAATCTTCCTAAAACTAGATACATTTTATACATTTAAAAGCAAAACTGCATAAGATATTAAGAGTTGTTTTCAGAGAATCTTACGTTTTTTGTAGTTTTTCAATTACTTTTAGAGGATTCAAGATAAATTCTTTGAAAACAAGTCAAATCCAATTTTGCCTCTTGATTAAATTCATTTTGTTTTAAAGATGTTTAGATATATTTTTAGGCTCCCTAAGTAATTGCAAGTAATACTGAGAAAAGTTTTAAATAAATCATGCTGTATTAAATCACTGCACGGCCATTTCATCTTGAATGAATGAATGTTATATTTATATAGTGCTTTTTCTGACACTACACTGAAAGCACTTTACATAGCACAGGTGGATCCTGCTCAAACACCACCAGTGTGCAGCATCTACCTTGATGATACAACGGCAGCCATAGTGTGCCAGTACACCCACCACACACCAGCTATTGGTGGAGAGGAGAGAGTGGAGTTATAGAACCAATTAAAGGCTCTATAAGTATAAGTTTCAGAGCACCTTAGCAACTGCAAACAAAATTTCTGGTAACCACTAACAACATACTGACTTTGTGGCGGTGAGTTTTGCATTGATAAGCACAAATTTAGTTAATATTCAGAGTTCCTCTATTTTGCATTATATTTACAACAAAGTTTCAACATGTATTTTGCAATGAAAATGGAAAGAGTGTTGGCAATTTTGTTCCTCTTTTGTAAAGTCTTTATGACAGAAGATGCAGTGTTTTGAAATGTCATATTTCTATACAAAACAGTGCAAAACAACACTGAAATCTGTAAAATGATCACCAGATGCAATACTGATGAAATGCAATCAAACACTCGCAGAGGTGACAAACCTAAAATAATTTCCTTTATTCTGTTGGTCTGCTTTGTTTAATCTTGGCCTTTTCTTGGTGGTCATTTTGAAAGAATAAAACTTTTTGATTAATGTACAGTGGCTGGAATCACAAAAAGCTTCTTAGGATGAATTATAATTAGTTCACAGGAAGGCATGTAGCTATGTAGTTTAAGAAAAAAGACAAACATTGTTATGAAGACTTTTATTATTCAAAATGCTTCATAAATCTATCCCTTGCTGGTCTTAGTCTGTTTCTTGTGCATTAAATCTTCTGAATCTTCTAACTTTTGACTTTTCAATTCATGTTCCCCTTCTGTCACTCACTCAATGTTGTGTCAATGTAGTGACACTAGAACTGGAATGCAAGCACTCATTCAGATTTGTTCTTCGGGGCCGGCGGTTATGTTTATACTCTGCCAATCCATTTAAATCTGAGACTGTGTGAAGCTGTTGGATTTTACGATGCATTACAGCGGTTCTCCCCTCTTGCTCCAGGGCTGTGCAGAGAATACCCCTGGGCGCAGCAACAGAGCATATGTTCTTCATTTAAGAAGAATATATTTCCTTCTAAAAGCGTGGCACCTACTGAAAGCGTCTTTTTTATGGTACTGCTGGACAGGCCGCCTATGCACTGCATGCCATGGCTCTCTTGCAGGTGCACCAAGCCAAAGCACTTAAAGAACTGCACGAGGGTAGTCCTAACCGGGATGGATGCAGGAACTGTGCTCGGTGAGCGATCTCACCCTCCGGACGACAAGCTCCCGTCTCTCGGGCAGGCGATGTCCACTTTGGTGGTCCAGGAGCGCCACCTTTGACTCAACCTGATCGAGTCTAGAGAGGCTGATAAGGTTCGATTCATTGACGCCCCAATCTCCCAGATTGGCCTATTCGGCGACACCGTTGGAGACTTTGCCTGGCAGTTTTTAATGGTGACACATTAAAACACATCCTGCCCCTGTGCGGCTCAAGACTTTGCACCCTGTCTGCTTGTTGCCAAGTGCGTCCCCCTGCCAAGAAAACACCGGCTCCACCACAGCCCGCCCCAGTGGGCCACCCTCAGCATGGAGCCGCACGCAGGAAACAGACGCCACCCGTCTCATGGTGGGCCACCAAGAACCAGAGAAAGGCTTCAAAGACCCCTGTGGAGGACCAGGTGGAGAATCTTAGTTTTCCTTTTCTTTTGATTTTATACAACAGGCTGTGGTACTCACATTCTCAAGGAGAGAGCAGTTTCCTCACTTCCTCACATATAGTCAGTGTCCATGGCCATCGTTATTTTGACCACAGGGCACCGTTTCCTTTTGGCAGGTGGCACAATTCCGCCACCAATGTGAAAGTCTCCATGGATCAAGGGGACGATTTTCCTCCTACCTCATCCCAGACCGCTCCGGTCGAGCATAGGTGGACCTGTTCGCTTCCCGGGAATCCTCCCACTCCCCGCTCTGGTATTCTCTGAACGAGGCTCCCCTCAGCACAGATGTGCTGGCATACAGCTGGCCCCTGGGGCTACGCAAGTATGCATTCCCCTCAGTGCGCCTACTTACACAGATGTTGTGAAACAATCACTCAGGCCAGGGCTCCCTCTACGAGGCGCCTGTATGCCTTGAAGTGGTGTCTGTTCGCTAAGTGGTGTTCTACCCAACGCAAAGATCTCCAGAGATGAGCAGTTGGATCAGTGCTTTCCTTCCTGCAGGAGAGGCTGAACGGGAGGCCGTCGCTCTCCACCTTGAAGGTGTATGTTGCCGCTATATTCAAAGCTTTGTATGTGGTTAACAGAATTTAAAACTTAATACTGAAATTTAACAGGTAGCCAATGTAATGATGATAAAATGAGTCTAATAACATATTACTTGGATCTTCTTAGCACTCTGGCTGCTGCAATTTGAACCAATTGAAATGTATTTATTTTTATCTTGCTGGACATCCTCCCAGGCTCCAGCCCCCCGCGACCCTGTACACAGGATAAGCGGTTGACGATGGATGGATGGATGGATGGATGGATGGACATCCTCCCAGTAATGTATTACAAAAATCTAGTCTTGAGGTCATGAATGCATTAATTAGTTTTTCAGCCATCAGCAACAGAGAGCATGTGCAGTAATTTCGCCAAACATTGGTAATTTGATTTTCAAAGGACATATTGTAATCAAATATAACACCTAAATTCTTTGCTGTTGAAGATGATGTAACAATAGATCCATCGAGAGTGAAATTATATTTTAGCGGCTTATTTTTTTTTTTTAGAGGTTTTCGGTCCAATAATTAGTACCTCTGTTTTTCGAATTGAGTAGAAGGAAATCAAATCTTTTATTTCATTGATACACTGTTAATTTGGAGAATTGTGAAATCTCATCAGGTTTTGAAGATATATAAAGTTGGTTATCATCAGCATTACAGTGGAAACTTATTCCACGATTCCTGATAATATCTCCCAGGGAAGCATATACAAGGAGAAATGCACAGGCCCTAAACTGATCCCTGTGGCACTCCATATTTTACTTTTGTTTGGTTTGAAAATTCCTCATTTATAAAGTGGTAGCGGTCTGCTAAATAGGACCTAAACCAAGCTAATGCAACTCCACAAATGCTAACATAATTCTCTAGCCTATTCAAGAGAAAAATGCCCACTGATAAGGAAAAGCCCTTTTTTGTCCTGCAGAGACACAAGTTTAAGAAAAGACCGCAGAGGGCGAGTTGGAGCATATAAACCTGTAGAAACCTGTTGGCTGTCCTGAAGGCCAGAGAATTTGATATGGGCAGCTAAAGGTAGCCAGTGAAGTGAAATCAAGAGAGGGGTGACATGAGCCCTTTTTGGCAGATTGAAGAGCAGATGCGCTGCTGCATTCTAGACCATCGGCAGTGGCTTATTTGTGTTAGCTGAGAGGCCAGCCATCAAAGAATTACAGTAGTCCAGTCTTGAAATTACCAGTTTAGACCAGGGTCTGTGCAGCATATTCAGACAGACAAGGTCTGATTTTCCTGATGTTGTAGAGTGCAAATCTTCAAGACTGGGTGGTTGATGAGATGTGGGTGGTAAAATTAAGCTGGTCATCTACCACCACTCCCAGGTTCTGAGCTGTTCTGTGTTAGTGTAGTTGAACCAAGATGAATAGTGAGGTTGTGGTCAACAGATGGATTGGCTGGGATCACGAGGAGTTCGGTCTTGTCAAGGTTAAGCTGAAGATGGTGTTTCTTCATCCATGGCGAAATGTCTAAGAGGCAGGCAGAGATACGAGCTGAGACAGTACAACAGGTAGAGCTGCGAGTCATCTGCATAGTAGTGATAGGAAAAGCCATGTGCTTCAATGATCGGTCTGAGGGATGTTGTGTATATTGAGAAGAGGAGGGGTCCAAGCACTGATCCTTGAGGAACACCAGTGGTCAGCTAGTGTGACTTGGACACCTCTCCTCTCCAGGAGATCTTAAAAGATCTGTCAATGAGGTACGACTCAACCCATCCAAGCGCAGTTCCCGTGATGCCCAGGTCAGAGAGGGTGGACAGGAGAATCTGGTGGTTCATTGTGTTGAAAGCAGTAGACAATCAAGGAGGATGTTCATTTTTTAATGCATTTATTGTTGTTCATTATGAGGTTACCCCATGTGATTCTACCCTCCCTACCAAACAGGCCAATTTGGTTGCTTAGGAGACCTGGCTGACGTCACTCAGCACGTCCTCCGATTCGAGTCTCCATTAAATGTTACAAAACTGTGATTATTTCTATAGTTACGTTTGGAATCTAAAATAAGCGCTGTGACCTATACAGTATATATTTAAACTGGAATGCCTACATCATGAATCTTCATACTTTATGCTGATGTTTCATTTGTTAATTCTGTTTTTCAGCCTCCATCAATCCTCCAACCAGTTATTTCTGTCTACGTCCCGATCACAATTAAAGTTTCCAGGTGATCACATCTGTCTCTGGACGGAGGTGATGGATTAATATTCCACTGGACATTAAAATCCTCCTCAACATTTAATACATTTATATCCTGTATCCAAAATAATCTTTTTGAGACTGTGTAAACTGTTATCTTATGTTGTTTCAATGTTTTTACATTTCATGTTTTTTGTATATTTTGATGTTTTATGTTGGTTGGAAATCTTTTTGCAGCTCTTTGATCAATATTTGTTGTTTTTAAATGTGCTTTATTAATAAATTTGACTGGAGTATTAAATTCAATAACCAATTCTGTTAATACCTTTTTAAGAGACAGAACAGTAAACACTATTATTAAACAACAACATTAAAAGGGACTCCAGCATATCTAGAGACCAGACACCATTTATCTGAAAACTATTTTCAAAGTCAATCAAAAACACTAGCGGTCATTGAAACCAAATAAACTAAATGGAAACTAAATAAATATGAAGCAAAGACTCACCATAGAAACTATCTCACATGCAGAACATCAGACAGGAACTAGAACACAATGGTAGTTAGACACAAACTAATCAAATTAAATAAGGTGCAAACAATTATGGCAGGACAGGAAACAGGAGGACACAATAAAGTCCTTATTGGAACAAGTCAGTTCACTTGGTGGTCAACTCCTCAGACAGCTATTTTCTAAGCATATAAATACAGCTACTAACTATTATGTTTCAATAATATATTTCATATCAGTATTTCAAACTGACAAATAAATTAAACTAAACAGGTGATGCTTCTATCAGAAAGATGGTTATCTTGATTTCCAGTCCTACAGCTGCCATACATTGTGATTTCTCAAAATTCATTCAAAAATACAAATATACAGAAACAGTGACCCCCAGTGGTCACTACAGCACATTACAGGCAGGTGCTGTTAAACTACTCCAGACTCTCTATTGGGGCTTTTCCACTGCACGGTATAACTCGACTCACTCAGTTCGGTTTTTGGGGGTTTTCCACTGTGGATAGTACCTGATAGTTTTTTTAGTACCACCTCGGTCGAGGTTCCAAGCGAGCCGAGTCGATACTAAATGTGACGTCAAAATCCTGCAGATCACTGATTGGTCAGGAAGAATCGGCACTACCGGCGTCACTGGATTTTCAACACGCGCCATGAACCCGCTAGTTTTAAAGTTAGCAACAGCGATAGCAGTATCATTTGTTCACGCGACTTCCGAATTGTGAAAAAAGAAATGGCTGTGAGCAAAACCACACCGTGGTCAATAAACGAGGTACAGACGGTCCACGAAAAGAAAATGTCTTTCAGGAAGTGTCTCAGCTGTTGGCCGCACACAGCTACCACCCGACCTACCAACAGTTTAGGGAAAAGTTAAAAAACTTAAGTGACTACAGAACCATCAAGGAAAAGTGGAAGTGGTTCGTCCAAATTGACGCAATTTAAACCGGCGAGCAATGGGAGGGAGAATGCCCTGGACTCTCCACAATGGAGGATGGTACGTTTTGTTACGTTAACTCTATACTCTGCCTGAAAGCTTCACTTTATTCTAAAACAAACAGGCCAATTTAACTTTTTATGCAGCACAATGAGCTAGTAGCTAACAGCTAGCGGTCATGTTATTGTTTTGGTATGTTTGTGTCATGCTTAAGATGATGTCATGGCAGTAGAGGAGACACAACTATGACAATCAGTTTATAATCACACCCATGTTGATGTGGTACTAAACTGCAGTGGAAAAGTGCCATTTCATCATCTCTGTCAGGGTGTTGACCCCCCAAAATAATAAAAACAAGCAAGTGCAACCCCCAATAATTATTAGCAATACAACCCCCATGTTCATGCCAAACCTCCACCAATGATCTCTGTTGTGTTCCTCACATGTGTGGCCTTTTTAAAATAAAATGTTATTTAAAACACATCTCTAGTTTGGTTAGATCATAAGGAATAAGGTTAATTATGATGGTGCTGCCATACAGAAATATGAAACAGCATGTCATAAATTCAGGACTTCTGGATTAACAATAGAGCTGTTCAGTTTGTACATCAAAAACCCAGAAGAGAATTTGCATTTGAGCCATTTGTTCTTCTGGATTTTCCTTTGTTGATGACAAGTTGCTGGATAATAACCCTAAAGGCCCACGTGTACTTTGTTTTTGCACAATCCGTTGCCATTATGAGTTCACTTTTCTGATAGGCCAGCACATGTGCAGACGACACACACAGACTAGGACCATGTGCACGAGTCAAGGCTAAAGTATAATAAGTGCATCGACGTTGCTGATTACTCCGTGCACAGAATACATGATGCATATTTCATCATCAGCACATGCCGCCTAGATTTCCTTGACTAGATGTTCTTCTTCTGTGCTTGTCATCTCGCATGCGCTGGCAAAGTGTCACAAAGCACTTGTAGTGCGCATGCAGCAAACATGTTCCTATTCGTTTGCGGTCAGTAAAGTATTCTCAGAAAGGTCTTCCTGGTATGCTTTTCACACATACATCACTACCAACATCCTGAATTTGTTGTTTAAATAATGGTTTAAGATGCCGTAGTTAAAACACAGAAGATACTCTTCAACTTTCTGCTCCGAGAACTCCTAAAACCCCTAGAAGAGTGATGTGTATTTCACCAACAAGAGGACCTATTGAAACTACATTGAGTTTACATTGAGGTGTATTACAAATGCTAAAAGAGTACTGTCTCTTTAAGAACAGATGAGGAGTGTCTTTACCACATCTGTGCTGTGTTTAATTAATCTGACTGTAATTAAGAGAATCTAACAAATAAACAAAAATGGATTGTGTGGATCTCAACTTTAAAAGATAATTCAATCTAAATGAAAATTGGCCCCGGGACCTTTGCTCTACCTCCAGTCTTCACTGGTCTTAACAGCTTGAACTATTTCTGACATTTGTGAGTAAAACAGGAAGTTGTAATAAATATAATATCAGTGAAGACGTTTGTCATGTTCACACTCAAACATCATCAGTGATACAGAAGAACACTTGATCTCTCAGGAAAAACTCTGTTGAAAATATTTCTTTAAACTTTCAACAGTTTTCTCTGGTAAGTCATTTGATATTTTCAGATGTTTTTACGTCACTTCGAGGTTCTGAACATCTTCTGAACACAGAGAAGGAAGTCCTTGATCATTCTAAGATATAATAAATAATATAAATCAGTTTCTTTAAGGGGTGCTAAACCTAAATCAGGTTACCTGATAGTGAGTCAAAATGTCGTTCTTGTCTTCGAATGTTCTCCATTTAATATTTTACTCCTGCACAGTCGAAAGAACTTCTGAGGAAACTGAACAACAACTTACAGACATGAAAATAACTGCTTGAATTTCCACTTGAACTGTAATTGTAAAACACGACCTGTGTGTTTGTTCATTTGTATTTTCTACTGGAAGGTTGAACGAACATTAAAGATGGAAACAGCTGTGAAGATCATTCTCATTGGTTGTCTGATAAAAGGTTGTTTCATTCTTATTATTGGCTGAATTTATGATTTGAAAAGCATGATTTGATCTTTGTGGGAGTTTAAAGAGTAATTAACACTTATCTCTTTGTGTTTTAGATTATGAATATGTGTTTATGTAATACCAGCATTTTCAAATCAAACCTATTCTGCGTGTGAACTACATTACAGTAAACTGATCTTCATTCATGTTATTTATGCATATTTTATATATGTTTGTGTTTTGTGTTGTGTAGATGTTTTGTGTGACTTCAGTATCAATCTGCCAGAGAGGATAGAAGCTCTAGAAGGATCCTGTGTTTTCATACCCTGCACTTTTGATACTGGCCAATATTATCAATATTATCAATATGACCTCACTGATGCAAAACGAATATGGTATAAATATGTATATTATAATTCAGGTTATGTAGTGTTTGACTCCAGCAGTCCCAGTACAGGAAATCTCAAAGGGGAAATTTTTGGCAAACCAGCAGACAAAAACTGCACCACCCGCTTTGATGATGTCAGACTGGATGACAGCGGTGAATATTACTTCAGAATTGAAGGCAGAAATAATCTGAAATATAGCTATAAAAATGAAAAAGTTGACATTAGTGTCACAGGTGAGTGTCGTATTGTTATCTACAGTATATTAGACTGTATACTGTATGCAGAAGTGTTATATTGCACTAAACAGTGACTCTAAAAATAGTTTAATAACATCCAATAAAGTTAAGACATAGAGATTGATCATGTTGATGAATCAATTGAATGACTATAGATTTAAATGAAGCATCAAAGCTGAATTTGGAGACATTATTTACTGCAAAGTAACTTACTGTAATTGTATTCTGCACAAAAATGCTCCGATCATTCTGGATGACACTATTGATATAGTTTGATTTGAAATGAAAAGTCAATCTGAACCTGTATAAGAGCAATTCAGTTTTATTAATGGATGTAATATTGATATAATTTCACTTGTGTTTCAGCGTCTCCATCTAAACCCACAGTGCAGTTGAATGCTGATCAGAAGAAGGTGATGGAGGACAGTTCTGTGAGTCTGCGCTGCTCTGCTAACATCTACTGCCCCTTTAATCCACCAACTCTCACATGGAGCTCCTCCTCTAACACACTCATCCTCAATGACCAGCAACATCAGGACCAAACGAAACTCATCTCTGATCTGAACTTCAATATAACTCATCTTCATCATGGAGTCAATTTCACCTGCACTATAAAATACCAGCTGAAGAAAAAGATCAAAACAGAACAGGCGTCCCGTACACTACATGTTCAGTGTAAGACAGGAATATTTGTTCTGTACTGATATTCCTCAGACATTCTGGTTCGGGTTTGTTCTAAACTCGAGATCGATTAAACAGTAAATGCTCTAACAATGTGTCAATGAGAGATTCGACAGAACACAAAACTAAATAAATACTGGGACAATTAATTCAGCTCGAAACACTTAATGTGAAACTCTTTTCAAACTTATAATAGTGTCACAATACATTTACAGAGAAACAAACGCTCAAATCTAAACTTACCTCAAACTTTAACTCTGTTCTTCTGCTGCCTTGCAGTCAGTGTTGTTTTCTTCTGGAAATACAAATGTCGCCTTGTTCAAGTACAAATCATATCACTTTAAATAATATTGTAGACTGAATTCGTTTTTTCTCCCTCAGATTCCCCTAAAAACACATCAGTGACTGTAAATCCGTCTGGTTCTGTGTTGGAGGGTCGTTCAGTGACGCTGACCTGCATCAGTGATGGAAACCCAGATGTGAGTTACAGCTGGTACAGAGACACTGAAGAACACCTGAAACACCTGCAGACTGGACAAAATCTCACCATCAGTAAAACCGACCCGACACACAGTGGCCGATACTACTGTAGAGCTCAGAATCAATACGGAGAACAAAACTCATCTGTACTGCTGGACATTCAGTGTGAGTATTCAGAGTTTATATTTCCTCATTTTCAGCTATTAAAATTAATGATCAACTTTTATAATATAGTCTCCATTAAATGTTACACAACTGTGATTATTTCTATAGTTACGTTTGGAATCTAAAATAAGCGCTGTGACCTATACAGTATATATTTAAACTAGAATGCCTACATCATGAATCTTCATACTTTATACTGATTTTTCATTTGTTAATTCTGTTTTTCAGCCTCCATCAATCCTCCAACCAGTTATTTCTGTCTACGTCCCGATCACAATTAAAGTTTCCAGGTGATCACATCTGTCTCTGGACGGAGGTGATGGATTAATATTCCACTGGACATTAAAATCCTCCTCAATATTTAATACATTTATATCCCGTATCTGTTACGTTCCTGAGTTTGTCTGCCCCATGTTTTCCGTGTCACCCTTCACCGATCCCATTCCATGTCACGTTTTCCCTGTTGAGTCTCACTGTCCGTGTGTAAAACTACACTTCCCACAATTCCCAGATCTTCTCACTGCCATTATTGTGTCATTGTTTGCACCTGTTTGTCGTTTGTGATCCTCCTGTGTCAGTTTATATAAACCCTGTGTGTTTTCCACTCTTTGTCTATCGTTGTAAGTTGAATGTTGACGTTTTGTTTTCATGCTCTTGTACTCTCTGTCTTCGTTCGAGGTTTCCCTGTCTTTTATGGATGTTTCCCCAACCTGTTTAGCCCCTTTATGTTTTCCTCATTTAGTTTATTTTTTCCCATCGTGGACTTCTCGTTTGTTCCTGAGTTTGTTTTTGTTTATATGCTTGCCCAATAAAGCTGCATTTGGATCCACATCTCCCGTCTGCCTCCTCCTTCCCACACAATTCATAACAGAACGATTGACCAAACTATGGATCCAGCGGTTCAGCAAGCGAACTACCAGCTGCTCTGCCTAAAGCAAGAGGACCGACCGATGGAGGACCACATCCGCGACTTCACTGACCTGGCGAATGTCTCGGACTTCCCGGACTCTGCCCTGGTGGTCTTTTCAGAGGCAATTTGAATAATTCGATCAAGGAGCGGTTGCCACCGGCGACGCGCGACTGGACGCTCCGTGATTTCACGGAGACGACTTTACTGGTCTGCGACTCGCCGTTCACCGTGGGCGTCGCTGAGGAGGACCCTACCTCTCCTCCCTCATTGGTGACTCTCCAGTCGCCCATGGTGCTTCCTGTCGCGCCAGCCCCACCTGTCAGCGAACTCACCCCCACTCCTGTCGTTGTCCTTGAGCCAGCACGGTCAACCTCGTCTGCCCGGAGGAGTAAGAGAAGACGGGCTTCCACCTCCCGGCCCACGCCTGCCCCCGTCTGCGAGCCTGCGCCCACGCCTGTCACTGTGAGCGAGCCTGCGCCCACGTCAGCCACGTTGAGCGAGCCTGAGCCCCCGTCAGCCACGGTCAGCGAGCCTGAGCCCCCTTCAGCCACGGTCAGCGAGCCTGAGCCCCCTTCAGCCACGGTCAGCGAGCCTGAGCCCCCTTCAGCCACGGTCAGCGAGCCTGAGCCCTTAGGCCCCGATGTCAGTGAGCCAGCGCCTGTAGCCTCGACCGCCCCTGAGCCAGCGCCTGTAGCCTCGACCGTCCCTGAGCCAGCGCCAGTAGCCGTGACCGTCCAAGAGCCAGCGCCAGTAGCCAGGACCAGCCAGGACCGTCCAAGAGCCAGCGCCAGTAGCCAGGACCGTCCAAGAGCCAGCGCCAGTGGTCATGCCCGTCCTAGAGCCAGCGCCCCTCAAGCCTCCTAGGGCTCCTCTCGAGACTCCCAGGGCTCCGCCTCTCGAGTCACTCGAGCCTCTTCCAGGGCTCCGCCCCTCAAGTCACTCGAGCCTTCCAGGGCCCCACCCCTCAAGCCTGCCAGGGCTCCGCCTCTCAAGCCCCTCGGGCCTTCCAGGGCTCTGCCCCAGAGCCTCTCGAGTATTCCACGGCCCTTCTCCCCAAGCCTCCTAGGGCTCCGCCTCCCGAGCCTCCTAGGGCTCCGCCTCCCGGGCCTCCTACGGCCCCGGCTCCTGAGCCTCCCACGGCTCCGCCTCCTGAGCCTCCTACGGCTCTGCCCCCAGAGACCCCAGAGCCTACCAGGTCTTCGCCTCTGAAACCTCCTACGGCACCACCTCCCTCGGCTCCGTCTCCTGAGCCTCCCTCGGCTCCACCTCCAGAGCCTTCCAGGTCTCCGCCTCCAGAGCCTCCCTCTGCTCTGCCTCTAGAGCCTCCCACGGCTCCGCCCCCTGAGCCTCCAGAGTTTTCCATGGTTCCGCCTCCCTTGGCTCCGCCTCCTGGGTCTCTCTCGGCTCCGCCTCCTGGGCCTCCCGAGCCATCCTCGGCTCCACCTTCCTCAGCTCCGCCTCCGGAACCTCCAGAGCCCCCCTCAGCTCCACCTCCTGAGCCTTCAGAGCCTCCCTCAGCTTCATCTCCAGAGGCCCTCTCAGCTCCGCCTCATGAGCTTCCAGAGCCTCCCTCAGCTCCGCCTCCTGAGCCTCAACAGCCTCCCTCAGCTTCGTCTCCAGAGCCCCTCTCAGCTCCGCCTCCGGGACCTGTCCCTGTCCTGAGGCCGCCTCCTGGATCTGGACCTGTCCCTGTCCGATGGCCTCCTCCCAGGCCCCCTGAACCGGCCCCTGCTCTACGGCCATCTCCCAGACCACCTATACCTGTCCCTGCCTGGTCGACGCCTCCCAGACCACCTAAACCTGTCTCTGCCCGGTCGATACCTCCCTGGCCTCCTAAGCCTATCCCTACCCTGTGGACGCCCCCAGGCCACCTGACCCGGTTCCCTTCACACACCCCCAGAGACTGCTTGCTTGCCCTCTCGGCCTGCCTGGTCTGCCACACTGCCCTCTCGGCCTCCCTGGTCTGCCTGTCTGCCCTTTGTGCCCCCGTGGACTGCCTAATTGCCCCTTGTGCCCCCGTGGACTGCCTAATTGCCCCTTGTGCCTCCTTGGTTTGTCTCTGTGTCCCTAGTGCCCCCTTTGGTCTGTCTGTTTTCCCCCTTTTCTAGCCCCTCTCTCCTTGACCATTTGTTTATTTTTTCTATTCTTTTGCTTCTTAGGACCGTCTGGAATCCGGTCCTTTTGAGGGGGGGCTATGTTACGTTCCTGTGTTTGTCTGCCCCATGTTTTCCGTGTCACCCTTCACCGATCCCATTCCATGTCACGTTTTCCCTGTTGAGTCTCACTGTCCGTGTGTAAAACTACACTTCCCACAATTCCCAGATCTTCTCACTGCCATTATTGTGTCATTGTTTGCATCTGTTTGTCGTTTGTGATCCTCCTGTGTCAGTTTATATAAACCCTGTGTGTTTTCCACTCCTTGTCTATCGTTGTAAGTTGAATGTTGACGTTTTGTTTTCATGCTCTTGTACTCTCCGTCTTCGTTCGAGGTTTCCCTGTCTTTTATGGATGTTTCCCCAACCTGTTTAGCCCCTTTATGTTTTCCTCATTTAGTTTATTTTTTCCCATCGTGGACTTTTCGTTTGTTCCTGAGTTTGTTTTTGTTTATATGCTTGCCCAATAAAGCTGCATTTGGATCCACATCTCCCGTCTGCTTCCTCCTTCCCACACAATTCGTTACAGTATCCAAAATAATCTTTTTGAGACTGTGTAAACTGTTATCTTATGTTGTTTCAATATTTTTTACATTTCATGTTTTTTGTATCTTTTGATGTATTATGTTGGTTGGAAATCTTTTTGCAGCTCTTTGATCAATATTTGTTGTTTTTAAATGTGCTTTATAAATAAATTTGACTGGAGTGTTAAATTCATGAACCAATTCTGTTAATACCTTTTTAAGAGACAGAACAGTAAACACTATTATTAAACAACAACAACATTAAAAGGGACTCCAGCATATCTAGAGACCAGACACCATTTATCTGAAAACTATTTTCAAAGTCAATCAAAAACACTAGCGGTCACTGAAACCAAATAAACTAAATGGAAACTAAATAAATATGAAGCAAAGACTCACCATAGAAACTATCTCACATGCAGAACATCAGACAGGAACTAGAACACAATGGTAGTTAGACACAAACTAATCACACTAAATAAGCTGCAAACAATTATGGCAGGACAGGAAACAGGAGGACACAATAAAGTCCTTATTGGAACAAGTCAGTTCACTTGGTGGTCAACTCCTCAGACAGCTATTTTCTAAGCATATAAATACAGCTACTAACTATTATGTTTCAATAATATATTTCATATCAGTATTTCAAACTGACAAATAAATTAAACTAAACAGGTGATGCTTCTATCAAAAAGATGGTTATCTTGATTTCCAGTCGAGCAATGGGAGGGAAAATGCCCTGGAATGGTGTTGATCCACGATGGAGAATAGTATGTTTTGTTGCGTTAACTCTATAGTCTGCTTGAAAGCTTCACTTTATTTAGTGACCAGCTACTGGAAAGTTTGCTTCTAAAACAAACAGGCCAATTTAACTGTTACACTTGTGTAAAATCACCATCAACAACTGCTTTATGCAGCACAATGAGCTAGTAGCTAACAGCTAGTGGTCATGTTATTGTTTTGGTATGTTTGTGTCGTGTTTAAGATGATGTCACGGCAGTAGAGGCGGTGAACTGTGACGATCAGTTTATAATCACACCCATGTTGATGTGGTACTAAACTGCAGTGGAAAAGCAAGCTCCGAAATGTAAAGCGAGTCGAGTTGAACCGTAATGTACAGTGGAAAAGTGACATTTCATCATCTCTGTCAGGGGTGTTGACCACCCCAAAAATAATCAAAACAAGCAAGTGCAACCCCCCAATAATTATTAGCAATACAACCCCCATGTTCAAGTCAAACCTACACCAATGATCTCTGTTGTGTTCCTCACATGTGTGGCCTTTATTTTATTTTATTTTTTATTTAAAACACATCTCTAGTTTGGTTAGATCATAAGGAATAAGGTTAATTATGATGGTGCTGCCATACAGAAATATGAAACAGCATGTCATAAATTCAGGACTTCTGGATTAACAATAGAGCTGTTCAGTTTGTACATCAAAAACCAGAAGAGAATTTGCATTTGAGCCATTTGTTCTTCTGGATTTTCCTTTGTTGATGACAAGTTGCTGGATAATAACCCTAAAGGCCCACGTGTACTTTGTTTTTGCACAATCCGTTGCCATTATGAGTTCACTTTTCTGATAGGCCAGCACATGTGCAGACGACACACACAGACTAGGACCATGTGCACAAGTCAAGGCTAAAGTATAATAAGTGCATCGACGTTGCTGATTACTCCGTGCACAGAATACATGATGCATATTTCATCATCAGCACATGCCGCCTAGATTTCCTTGACTAGATGTTCTTCTTCTGTGCTTGTCATCTACGCATGCGCTGGCTGAAAGTGTCACAAAGCACTTGTAGTGCGCATGCAGCAAACATGTTCCTGTTCGTTTGTGGTCAGTAAAGTATTCTCAGAAAGGTCTTCCTGGTATGCTTTTCACACATACATCACTACCAACATCCTGAATTTGTTGTTTAAATAATGGTTTAAGATGCCGTAGTTAAAACACAGAAGATACTCTTCAACTTTCTGCTCCGAGAACTCCTAAAACCCCTAGAAGAGTGATGTGTATTTCACCAACAAGAGGACCTATTGAAACTACATTGAGTTTACATTGAGGTGTATTACAAATGCTAAAAGAGTACTGTCTCTTTAAGAACAGATGAGGAGTGTCTTTACCACATCTGTGCTGTGTTTAATTAATCTGACTGTAATTAAGAGAATCTAACAAATAAACAAAAATGGATTGTGTGGATCTCAACTTTAAAAGATAATTCAATCTAAATGAAAATTGGCCCCGGACCTTTGCTCTGCCTCCAGTCTTCACTGGTCTTAACAGCTTGAACTATTTCTGACATTTGTGAGTAAAACAGGAAGTTGTAATAAATATAATATCAGTGAAGACGTTTGTCATGTTCACACTCAAACATCATCAGTGATACAGAAGAACACTTGATCTCTCAGGAAAAACTCTGTTGAAAATATTTCTTTAAACTTTCAACAGTTTTCTCTGGTAAGTCATTTGATATTTTCAGATGTTTTTACGTCACTTCGAGGTTCTGAACATCTTCTGAACACAGAGAAGGAAGTCCTTGATCATTCTAAGATATAATAAATAATATAAATCAGTTTCTTTAAGGGGTGCTAAACCTAAATCAGGTTACCTGATAGTGAGTCAAAATGTCGTTCTTGTCTTCGAATGTTCTCCATTTAATATTTTACTCCTGCACAGTCGAAAGAACTTCTGAGGAAACTGAACAACAACTTACAGACATGAAAATAACTGCTTGAATTTCCACTTGAACTGTAATTGTAAAACACGACCTGTGTGTTTGTTCATTTGTATTTTCTACTGGAAGGTTGAACGAACATTAAAGATGGAAACAGCTGTGAAGATCATTCTCATTGGTTGTCTGATAAAAGGTTGTTTCATTCTTATTATTGGCTGAATTTATGATTTGAAAAGCATGATTTGATCTTTGTGGGAGTTTAAAGAGTAATTAACACTTATCTCTTTGTGTTTTAGATTATGAATATGTGTTTATGTAATACCAGCATTTTCAAATCAAACCTATTCTGCGTGTGAACTACATTACAGTAAACTGATCTTCATTCATGTTATTAATGCATATTTTATATATGTTTGTGTTTTGTGTTGTGTAGATGTTTTGTGTGACTTCAGTATCAATCTGCCAGAGAGGATAGAAGCTCTAGAAGGATCCTGTGTTTTCATACCCTGCACTTTTGATACTGGCCAATATTATCAATATTATCAATATGACCTCACTGATGCAAAACGAATATGGTATAAATATGTATATTATAATTCAGGTTATGTAGTGTTTGACTCCAGCAGTCCCAGTACAGGAAATCTCAAAGGGGAAATTTTTGGCAAACCAGCAGACAAAAACTGCACCACCCGCTTTGATGATGTCAGACTGGATGACAGCGGTGAATATTACTTCAGAATTGAAGGCAGAAATAATCTGAAATATAGCTATAAAAATGAAAAAGTTGACATTAGTGTCACAGGTGAGTGTCGTATTGTTATCTACAGTATATTAGACTGTATACTGTATGCAGAAGTGTTATATTGCACTAAACAGTGACTCTAAAAATAGTTTAATAACATCCAATAAAGTTAAGACATAGAGATTGATCATGTTGATGAATCAATTGAATGACTATAGATTTAAATGAAGCATCAAAGCTGAATTTGGAGACATTATTTACTGCAAAGTAACTTACTGTAATTGTATTCTGCACAAAAATGCTCCGATCATTCTGGATGACACTATTGATATAGTTTGATTTGAAATGAAAAGTGAATCTGAACCTGTATAAGAGCAATTCAGTTTTATTAATGGATGTAATATTGATATAATTTCACTTGTGTTTCAGCGTCTCCATCTAAACCCACAGTGCAGTTGAATGCTGATCAGAAGAAGGTGATGGAGGACAGTTCTGTGAGTCTGCGCTGCTCTGCTAACATCTACTGCCCCTTTAATCCACCAACTCTCACATGGAGCTCCTCCTCTAACACACTCATCCTCAATGACCAGCAACATCAGGACCAAACGAAACTCATCTCTGATCTGAACTTCAATATAACTCATCTTCATCATGGAGTCAATTTCACCTGCACTATAAAATACCAGCTGAAG